>NW_024056206.1:0-142201 GCF_013401445.1 Tripterygium wilfordii | reverse complement strand
ATGTGGACCGTTGACTCTATTTAGTGCTCTTAGAAGTCTGACTTGTCTAGTTAGCCTTCGTGCAACGTTTCGTAAGTTAAGATGCGAATAGGACCAAGTTATGTGTTCGAAATTGCACAAAACGTGAAAAGCTCCTCCATGGAGAGAGTTGAGCAATTCCAAAGCATCAATGTGGACCACTGACTATTTAGTGCTCTTAGAAGTCTAAACTTGCTAGTTTAGCCTTCGTGCCACGTTTCTTAAGTAAAGACGCGAATAGACCAAGTTATGTTTGAAATTGCACAAAAACGTGAAAAGCTACTCTATGGGGAGAGTTGAGCAAGTCCAAAGCATCAACGTGGACCGTTGTACTCTATTTAGTATTCTTAGAAGTCTAACTTGCTAGTTCAGCGTTCGTGCAACGTTTCGTAAGTTAAAGATGCGAATAGACCAAGTTATGTTCGAAATTGCACAAAAACGTGAAAAGCTCCTCAATGGAGAGAGTTGAGCAATTCCAAAGCATCAATGTGGACCGTTGTACTCTATTTAGTGCTCTAAGAAGTCTAACTTGCTGGTTTAGCCTTCGTGCAACGTTTCGTAAGTTAAAGATGCGAATAGACCAAGTTATGTTTGAAATTGCACAAAACGTGAAAAGCACCTCTATGGAGAGAGTTGAGCAATTCCAATGCATCAATGTGGACCGTTGTACTCTATTTAGTGTTCTTAGATGTCTAACTTGCTAGTTTAGCCTTCGAGCAACGTTTCGTAAGTTAAAGATGCGAATAGGACCAAGTTATGTTCGAATTGCACAAAAACGTGAAAAGCTCCTCTATGGAGAGAGTTGGCAATTCCAAGCATAATGTGGACCACTATTACTCTATTTAGTGCTCTTAGAAGTTTAACTTGCTAGTTTAGCCTTCGTGCCACTGGCCACGTTTTCTTAAGGTAAAGACGCGAATAGACCAAGTTATGTTTGAAATTGCACAAAAATGTGAAAGCTACTCTATGAGGAGAGTTGAGCAAGACCAAAGCATCAACGTGGACCGTTGTACTCTATTTAGTATTCTTAGAAGTCTAACTTGCTAGTTTAGCCTTCGTGCAACGTTTCGTAAGTTAAAGATGCGTATTGACCAAGTTATGTTTGACATTGCACAAAAAACTTGAAAAGCACCTCATTGAGAGAGTTGAGCAATTCCAATGCATCAATGTGGACCGTTGTACTCTATTTAGTGCTCTTAGAAGTCTGACTTGCTAGTTTAGCCTTCGTGCAACGTTTCGTAAGTTAAAGATGCGAATAGACCAAGTTATGTTCGAAAATTGCACAAAAACGTGAAAAGCTCCTCCATGGAGAGAGTTGAGCAATTCCAAAGCATCAATGTGGACCACTGTACTCTATTTAGTGCTCTTAGAAGTCTAACTTGCTAGTTTAGCCTTCGTGCCACGTTTCTTAAGGTAAAGACGCGAATAGACCAAGTTTATGTTTGAAATTGCCCAAAAACGTGAAAAGCTACTCTATGGGGAGAGTTGAGCAAGTCCAAGCATCAACGTGGACCGTTGTACTCTATTTAGTATTCTTAGAAGTCTAACTTGCTAGTTCAGCGTTCGTGCAACGTTTCGTAAGTTAAAGATGCGAATAGACCAAGTTATGTTCGAAATTGCACAAAAACGTGAAAAGCTCCTCAATGGAGAGAGTTGAGCAATTCCAAAGAATCAATGTGGACCGTTGTACTCTATTTAGTGCTCTAAGAAGTCTACTTGCTGGTTTAGCCTTCGTGCAACGTTTTCGTAAGTTAAAGATGCGAATAGACCAAGTTATGTTTGAAATTGCACAAAAACGTGAAAGCTCCTCTATGGAGAGAGTTGAGCAATTCCAAAGCATCAATGTGGACCGTTGTACTCTATTTAGTGTTCTTAGAAGTCTAACTTGCTAGTTTAGCCTTCGTGCAACGTTTCGTAGTTAAAGATGCGAATAGACCAAGTTATGTTTGAAATTGCACAAAAACATGAAAAACTCCTCTATGGAGAGCGTTGAGAAATTCCAAAGCATCAATGTGGGCCGTTGTACTCTATTTAGTGCTCTTACAAGTCTAACTTGCTAGTTGAGCCTTCGTGCCACGTTTCGTAAGGTAAAGATGCGAATAGACCAAGTTATGTTTGTAATTGCACAAAAACGTGAAGAGCTTTTCTATGGGGAGAGTTGAGCAATTCCAAAGCATCAACGTGGACCGTTGTACTCTATTTAGTGTTCGTAGAAGTCTGACATGCTAGTTTAGCCTTCGTGCAATGTTTCGTAAGGTAAAGATGCGAATAGACCAAGTTATGTTTGAAATTGCACAAAAACGTGAAAAGCTCCTCTATGGAGAGGGTTGAGCAATTCCAAACCATCAATGTGGAACCGTTGTACTCGATTTAGTATTCTTAGAAGTCCAACTTGGCTAGTTTCGCCTTCGTGTAACATTTCGTAAGTGAAAGATGCGAACAGACCAAGGTTATGTTTGAAATTGCACAAAAAACGTGAAAAGCTCCTCTGTGGAGAGGGTTGAGCAATTCCAATGCATCAATGTGGACCGTTGTACTCTATTTAGTATTCTTTAAAGTCTAACTTGCTAGTTTAGCCTTCGTGCAACGTTTCGTAAGTTACAGATGTGATAGACCAAGTTATGTTTAAAGTTGCATAAAAACGTGAAAAGCACCTCTATGGAGAGAGTTGAGCAATACCAATGCATCAATGTGGACCGTTGTACTCTATTTAGCGCTCTTAGAAGTCTAACTTGCTAGTTTAGCCTTCGTGCAATGTTTCGTAAGTTAAAGATGCGTATTGACCAAGTTATGTTTGAAATTGCACAAAAACGTGAAAAGCACCTCTATGGAGAGAGTTGAGCAATTCCAATGCATCAATGCGGACCGTTGTACTCTATTTAGTGTTCTTAGAAGTCTAACTTGCTAGTTTAGCCTTTGTGCAATGTTTCGTGAGGTAAAGATACGAATAGACCAGTTAAGTTTGAAATTGCACAAAAACGTGAAAAGCTCCTCTATGGAGAGGGTTGAGCAATTCCAAAGCATCAATGTGGACCATTGTACTCGATTTAGTATTCTTAGAAGTCCAAATTGCTAGTTTCGCCTTCGTGCAATGTTTCGTATGTTAAAGACGCGAACAGACCAAGTTATGTTTGAAATTGCACAAAAACGTGAAAAGCTCCTCTATGGAGACGGTGGAGCAATTCCAAAGCATCAATGTGGACCGTTGTACTCTATTTAGTATTATTAGAAGTCTAACTTGCTAGTTTAGCCTTCGTGCAACATTTCGTAAGTTAAAGATGCGTATTGACCAAGTTATGTTTGAAATTGCACAAAAACGTGAAAAGCACCTCTATGGAGAGAGTTGAGCAATTCCAATGCATCAATGTGGACCATTGTACTCTATTTAGTGTTCTTAGATGTCTAACTTGGTAGTTTAGCCTTCGTGCAACGTTTCGTAAGTTAAAGATGCGAATAGACCAAGTTATGTTCGAAATTGCACAAAAACTTGAAAAGCACCTCAATGGAGAGAGTTGAGCAATTCCAATGCATCAATGTGGACCGTTGTACTCTATTTAGTGCTCTTAGAAGTCTGACTTGCTAGTTTAGCCTTCGTGCAACGTTTCGTAAGTTAAAGATGCGAATAGACCAAGTTATGTTCGAAATTGCACAGAAACGTGAAAAGCTACTCTATGGGGAGAGTTGAGCAAGTCCAAAGCATCAACGTGGACCGTTGTACTCTATTTAGTATTCTTAGAAGTCTAACTTGCTAGTTCAGCGTTCGTGCAATGTTTCGCAAGTTAAAGATGCGAATAGACCAAGTTATGTTCGAAATTGCACAAAAACGTGAAAAGCTCCTAAATGGAGAGAGTTGAGCAATTCCAAAGCATCAATGGGGACCGTTGTACTCTATTTAGTGCTCTAAGAAGTCTAACTTGCTGGTTTAGCCTTCGTGCAACGTTTCGTAAGTTAAAGATGCGAATAGACCAAGTTATGTTTGAAATTGCACAAAAACTTGAAAAGCGCCTCTATGGAGAGAGTTGAGCAATTCCAAAGCATCAATGTGGACCACTGTACTCTATTTAGTGCTCTTAGAAGTCTAACTTGCTAGTTTAGCCTTCGTGCCATGTTTCTTAAGGTAAAGACGCGAATAGACCAAGTTATGTTTGAAATTGCACAAAAACGTGAAAAGCTACTCTATGGGGAGAGTTGAGCAAGTCCAAAGCATCAACGTGGACCGTTGTACTCTATTTAGTATTCTTAGAAGTCTAACTTGCTAGTTCAGCGTTCGTAGCAACGTTTCGTAAGTTAAAGATGCGAATAGACCAAGTTATGTTCGAAATTGCACAAAAACGTGAAAAGCTCCTAAATGGAGAGAGTTGAGCAATTCCAAAGCATCAATGTGGACCGTTGTACTCTATTTAGTGCTCTAAGAAGTCTAACTTGCTGGTTTAGCCTTCGTGCAACGTTTCGTAAGTTAAAGATGCGAATAGACCAAGTTATGTTTGAAATTGCACAAAAACGTGAAAAGCACCTCTATGGAGAGAGTTGAGCAATTCCAATGCATCAATGTGGACCGTTGTACTCTATTTAGTGTTCTTAGATGTCTAACTTGCTAGTTTAGCCTTCGTGCAACGTTTTGTAAGTTAAAGATGCGAATAGACCAAGTTATGTTCGAAATTGCACAAAAACGTGAAAAGCTCCTCTATGGAGAGAGTTGGGCAATTCCAAAGCATCAATGTGGACCACTTTACTCTATTTAGTGCTCTTAGAAGTTTAACTTGCTAGTTTAGCCTTCGTGCCACGTTTCTTAAGGTAAACACGCGAATAGACCAAGTTATGTTTGAAATTGCACAAAAATGTGAAAAGCTACTCTATGAGGAGAGTTGAGCAAGACCAAAGCATCAACGTGGACCGTTGTACTCTATTTAGTATTCTTAGAAGTCTAACTTGCTAGTTTAGCCTTCGTGCAACGTTTCGTAAGTTAAAGATGCGTATTGACCAAGTTATGTTTGACATTGCACAAAAACTTGAAACGCACCTCAATTGAGAGAGTTGAGCAATTCCAATGCATCAATGTGGACCGTTGTACTCTATTTAGTGCTCTTAGAAGTCTGACTTGCTAGTTTAGCCTTCGTGCAACGTTTCGTAAGTTAAAGATGCGAATAGACCAAGTTATGTTCGAAATTGCACAAAAACGTGAAAAGCTCCTCTATGGAGAGAGTTGAGCAATTCCAAAGCATCAATGTGGACCACTGTACTCTATTTAGTGCTCTTAGAAGTCTAACTTGCTAGTTTAGCCTTCGTGCCACGTTTCTTAAGGTAAAGACGCGAATAGACCAAGTTATGTTTGAAATTGCACAAAAACGTGAAAAGCTACTCTATGGGGAGAGTTGAGCAAGTCCAAAGCATCAACGTGGATCGTTGTACTCTATTTAGTATTCTTAGAAGTCTAACTTGCTAGTTCAGCGTTCGTGCAACGTTTCGTAAGTTAAAGATGCGAATAGACCAAGTTATGTTCGAAATTGCACAAAAACGTGAAAAGCTCCTCAATGGAGAGAGTTGAGCAATTCCAAAGCATCAATGTGGACCGTTGTACTCTATTTAGTGCTCTAAGAAGTCTAACTTGCTGGTTTAGCCTTCGTGCAACGTTTCGTAAGTTAAAGATGCGAATAGACCAAGTTATGTTTGAAGTTGCACAAAAACGTGAAAAGCTCCTCTATGGAGAGAGTTGAGCAATTCCAAAGCATCAATGTGGACCGTTGTACTCTATTTAGTGCTCTTAGAAGTCTGACTTGCTAGTTTAGCCTTCGTGCTACGTTTCGTAAGTTAAAGATGCGAATAGACCAAGTTATGTTCGAAATTGCACAGAAACGTGAAAAGCTCCTCTATGGAGAGAGTTGAGCAATTCCAAAGCATCAATGTGGACCACTGTACTCTATTTAGTGCTCTTAGAAGTCTAACTTGCTAGTTTAGCCTTCGTGCCACGTTTCTTAAGCTAAAGACGCGAATAGACCAAGTTATGTTTGAAATTGCACGAAAACGTGAAAAGCTACTCTATGGGGAGAGTTGAGCAAGTCCAAAGCATCAAAGTGGACCGTTGTACTCTATTTAGTATTCTTAGAAGTCTAACTTGCTAGTTCACCGTTCGTGCAACGTTTCGTAAGTTAAAGATGCGAATAGACCAAGTTATGTTCGAAATTGCACAAAAACGTGAAAAGCTCCTCAATGGAGAGAGTTGAGCAATTCCAAAGCATCAATGTGGACCGTTGTACTCTATTTAGTGCTCTAAGAAGTCTAACTTGCTGGTTTAGCCTTCGTGCAACGTTTCGTAAGTTAAAGATGCGAATAGACCAAGTTATGTTTGAAATTGCACAAAAACGTGAAAAGCTCCTCTATGGAGAGAGTTGAGCAATTCCAAAGCATCAATGTGGACCGTTGTACTCTATTTAGTGTTCTTAGAAGTCTAACTTGCTAGTTTAGCCTTCGTGCAACGTTTCGTAAGTTAAAGATGCGAATAGACCAAGTTATGTTTCAAATTGCACAAAAACATGAAAAACTCCTCTATGGAGAGCGTTGAGCAATTCCAAAGCATCAATGTGGGCCGTTGTACTCTATTTAGTGCTCTTACAAGTCTAACTTGCTAGTTGAGCCTTCGTGCCACGTTTCGTAAGGTAAAGATGCGAATAGACCAAGTTATGTTTGTAATTGCACAAAAAAGTGAAGAGCTTTTCTATGGGGAGAGTTGAGCAATTCCAAAGCATCAACGTGGACCGTTGTACTCTATTTAGTGTTCGTAGAAGTCTGACATGCTAGTTTAGCCTTCGTGCAATGTTTCGTAAGGTAATGATGCGAATAGACCAAGTTATGTTTGAAATTGCACAAAAACGTGAAAAGCTCCTCTATGGAGAGGGTTGAGCAATTCCAAACCATCAATGTGGACCGTTGTACTCGATTTAGTATTCTTAAAAGTCCAACTTGCAAGTTTCGCCTTCGTGTAACGTTTCGTAAGTTAAAGATGCGAACAGACCAAGTTATGTTTGAAATTGCACAAAAAGGTGAAAAGCTACTCAATGGGGAGAGTTGAGCAAGTCCAAAGCATCAACGTGGACCGTTGTACTCTATTTAGTATTCTTAGAAGTCTAACTTGCTAGTTCAGCGTTCGTGCAACGTTTCGTACGTTAAAGATGCGAATAGACCAAGTTATCTTCAAAATTGCACAAAAACGTGAAAAGCTCCTCAATGGAGAGAGTTGAGCAATTCCAAGGCATCAATGTGGACCGTTGTACTCTATTTAGTGCTCTAAGAAGTCTAACTTGATGTTTTAGCCTTCGTGCAACGTTTCGTAAGTTAAAGATGCGAATAGACCAAGTTATGTTTGAAATTGCACAAAAACGTGAAAAGATCATCTATGGAGAGGGTTGAGCAATTCCAAAGCATCAATGTGGACCGTTGTACTCTATTTAGTATTCTGTGAAGTCTAACTTGCTAGTTTAGCCTTCGTGCAACGTTTCGTAAGTTAAAGATGCGTATAGACCAAGCTATGTTTGAAATTGCACAAAAACGTGAAAAGCACCTCTATAGAGAGAGTTGACCAATTCCAATGCATCAATGTGGACCGTTGTACTCTATTTAGTGTTCTTAGAAGTCTGACTTGCTAGTTTAGCCTTCGTGCAACGTTTCGTAAGTTAAAGATGCGAATAGACCAAGTTATGTTCGAAATTGCACAAAAACGTGAAAAGCTCCTCTATGGAGAGAGTTGAGCAATTCCAAAGCATCAATGTGGACCACTTTACTCTATTTAGTGCTCTTAGAAGTTTAACTTGCTAGTTTAGCCTTCGTGCCACGTTTCTTAAGGTAAAGACGCGAATAGACCAAGTTATGTTTGAAATTGCACAAAAACGTGAAAAGCTACTCTATGAGGAGAGTTGAGCAAGTCCAAAGCATCAACGTGGACCGTTGTACTCTATTTAGTATTCTTAGAAGTCTAACTTGCTAGTTTAGCCTTCGTGCAACGTTTCGTAAGTTAAAGATGCGTATTGACCAAGTTGTGTTTGAAATTGCACAAAAACTTGAAAAGCACCTCAATGGAGAGAGTTGAGCAATTCCAATGCATCAATGTGGACCGTTGTACTCTATTTAGTGCTCTTAGAAGTCTGACTTGCTAGTTTAGCCTTCGTGCAACGTTTCGTAAGTTAAAGATGCGAATAGACCAAGTTATGTTCGAAATTGCACAGAAACGTGAAAAGCTCCTCTATGGAGAGAGTTGAGCAATTCCAAAGCATCAATGTGGACCACTGTACTCTATTTAGTGCTCTTAGAAGTCTAACTTGCTAGTTTAGCCTTCGTGCCACGTTTCTTAAGCTAAAGACGCGAATAGACCAAGTTATGTTTGAAATTGCACGAAAACGTGAAAAGCTACTCTATGGGGAGAGTTGAGCAAGTCCAAAGCATCAAAGTGGACCGTTGTACTCTATTTAGTATTCTTAGAAGTCTAACTTGCTAGTTCACCGTTCGTGCAACGTTTCGTAAGTTAAAGATGCGAATAGACCAAGTTATGTTCGAAATTGCACAAAAACGTGAAAAGCTCCTCAATGGAGAGAGTTGAGCAATTCCAAAGCATCAATGTGGACCGTTGTACTCTATTTAGTGCTCTAAGAAGTCTAACTTGCTGGTTTAGCCTTCGTGCAACGTTTCGTAAGTTAAAGATGCGAATAGACCAAGTTATGTTTGAAATTGCACAAAAACGTGAAAAGCTCCTCTATGGAGAGAGTTGAGCAATTCCAAAGCATCAATGTGGACCGTTGTACTCTATTTAGTGTTCTTAGAAGTCTAACTTGCTAGTTTAGCCTTCGTGCAACGTTTCGTAAGTTAAAGATGCGAATAGACCAAGTTATGTTTCAAATTGCACAAAAACATGAAAAACTCCTCTATGGAGAGCGTTGAGCAATTCCAAAGCATCAATGTGGGCCGTTGTACTCTATTTAGTGCTCTTACAAGTCTAACTTGCTAGTTGAGCCTTCGTGCCACGTTTCGTAAGGTAAAGATGCGAATAGACCAAGTTATGTTTGTAATTGCACAAAAAAGTGAAGAGCTTTTCTATGGGGAGAGTTGAGCAATTCCAAAGCATCAACGTGGACCGTTGTACTCTATTTAGTGTTCGTAGAAGTCTGACATGCTAGTTTAGCCTTCGTGCAATGTTTCGTAAGGTAATGATGCGAATAGACCAAGTTATGTTTGAAATTGCACAAAAACGTGAAAAGCTCCTCTATGGAGAGGGTTGAGCAATTCCAAACCATCAATGTGGACCGTTGTACTCGATTTAGTATTCTTAAAAGTCCAACTTGCAAGTTTCGCCTTCGTGTAACGTTTCGTAAGTTAAAGATGCGAACAGACCAAGTTATGTTTGAAATTGCACAAAAAGGTGAAAAGCTACTCAATGGGGAGAGTTGAGCAAGTCCAAAGCATCAACGTGGACCGTTGTACTCTATTTAGTATTCTTAGAAGTCTAACTTGCTAGTTCAGCGTTCGTGCAACGTTTCGTACGTTAAAGATGCGAATAGACCAAGTTATCTTCAAAATTGCACAAAAACGTGAAAAGCTCCTCAATGGAGAGAGTTGAGCAATTCCAAGGCATCAATGTGGACCGTTGTACTCTATTTAGTGCTCTAAGAAGTCTAACTTGATGTTTTAGCCTTCGTGCAACGTTTCGTAAGTTAAAGATGCGAATAGACCAAGTTATGTTTGAAATTGCACAAAAACGTGAAAAGATCATCTATGGAGAGGGTTGAGCAATTCCAAAGCATCAATGTGGACCGTTGTACTCTATTTAGTATTCTGTGAAGTCTAACTTGCTAGTTTAGCCTTCGTGCAACGTTTCGTAAGTTAAAGATGCGTATAGACCAAGCTATGTTTGAAATTGCACAAAAACGTGAAAAGCACCTCTATAGAGAGAGTTGACCAATTCCAATGCATCAATGTGGACCGTTGTACTCTATTTAGTGTTCTTAGAAGTCTGACTTGCTAGTTTAGCCTTCGTGCAACGTTTCGTAAGTTAAAGATGCGAATAGACCAAGTTATGTTCGAAATTGCACAAAAACGTGAAAAGCTCCTCTATGGAGAGAGTTGAGCAATTCCAAAGCATCAATGTGGACCACTTTACTCTATTTAGTGCTCTTAGAAGTTTAACTTGCTAGTTTAGCCTTCGTGCCACGTTTCTTAAGGTAAAGACGCGAATAGACCAAGTTATGTTTGAAATTGCACAAAAACGTGAAAAGCTACTCTATGAGGAGAGTTGAGCAAGTCCAAAGCATCAACGTGGACCGTTGTACTCTATTTAGTATTCTTAGAAGTCTAACTTGCTAGTTTAGCCTTCGTGCAACGTTTCGTAAGTTAAAGATGCGTATTGACCAAGTTGTGTTTGAAATTGCACAAAAACTTGAAAAGCACCTCAATGGAGAGAGTTGAGCAATTCCAATGCATCAATGTGGACCGTTGTACTCTATTTAGTGCTCTTAGAAGTCTGACTTGCTAGTTTAGCCTTCGTGCAACGTTTCGTAAGTTAAAGATGCGAATAGACCAAGTTATGTTCGAAATTGCACAGAAACGTGAAAAGCTCCTCTATGGAGAGAGTTGAGCAATTCCAAAGCATCAATGTGGACCACTGTACTCTATTTAGTGCTCTTAGAAGTCTAACTTGCTAGTTTAGCCTTCGTGCCACGTTTCTTAAGCTAAAGACGCGAATAGACCAAGTTATGTTTGAAATTGCACGAAAACGTGAAAAGCTACTCTATGGGGAGAGTTGAGCAGGTCCAAAGCATCAAAGTGGACCGTTGTACTCTATTTAGTATTCTTAGAAGTCTAACTTGCTAGTTCACCGTTCGTGCAACGTTTCGTAAGTTAAAGATGCGAATAGACCAAGTTATGTTCGAAATTGCACAAAAACGTGAAAAGCTCCTCAATGGAGAGAGTTGAGCAATTCCAAAGCATCAATGTGGACAGTTGTACTCTATTTAGTGCTCTAAGAAGTCTAACTTGCTGGTTTAGCCTTCGTGCAACGTTTCGTAAGTTAAAGATGCGAATAGACCAAGTTATGTTTGAAATTGCACAAAAACGTGAAAAGCTCCTCTATGGAGAGAGTTGAGCAATTCCAAAGCATCAATGTGGACCGTTGTACTCTATTTAGTGTTCTTAGAAGTCTAACTTGCTAGTTTAGCCTTCGTGCAACATTTCGTAAGTTAAAGATGCGAATAGACCAAGTTATGTTTCAAATTGCACAAAAACATGAAAAGCTCCTCTATGGAGAGAGTTGAGCAATTCCAAAGCATCAATCTGGACCACTTTACTCTATTTAGTGCTCTTAGAAGTTTAACTTGCTAGTTTAGCCTTCGTGCCACGTTTCTTAAGGTAAAGACGCGAATAGACCAAGTTATGTTTGAAATTGCACAAAAACGTGAAAAGCTACTCTATGAGGAGAGTTGAGCAAGTCCAAAGCATCAACGTGGACCGTTGTACTCTATTTAGTATTCTTAGAAGTCTAACTTGCTAGTTTAGCCTTCGTGCAACGTTTCGTAAGTTAAAGATGCGTATTGACCAAGTTGTGTTTGAAATTGCACAAAAACTTGAAAAGCACCTCAATGGAGAGAGTTGAGCAATTCCAATGCATCAATGTGGACCGTTGTACTCTATTTAGTGCTCTTAGAAGTCTGACTTGCTAGTTTAGCCTTCGTGCAACGTTTCGTAAGTTAAAGATGCGAATAGACCAAGTTATGTTCGAAATTGCACAGAAACGTGAAAAGCTCCTCAATGGAGAGAGTTGAGCAATTCCAAAGCATCAATGTGGACCACTGTACTCTATTTAGTGCTCTTAGAAGTCTAACTTGCTAGTTTAGCCTTCGTGCCACGTTTCTTAAGCTAAAGACGCGAATAGACCAAGTTATGTTTGAAATTGCACGAAAACGTGAAAAGCTACTCTATGGGGAGAGTTGAGCAAGTCCAAAGCATCAAAGTGGACCGTTGTACTCTATTTAGTATTCTTAGAAGTCTAACTTGCTAGTTCACCGTTCGTGCAACGTTTCGTAAGTTAAAGATGCGAATAGACCAAGTTATGTTCGAAATTGCACAAAAACGTGAAAAGCTCCTCAATGGAGAGAGTTGAGCAATTCCAAAGCATCAATGTGGACCGTTGTACTCTATTTAGTGCTCTAAGAAGTCTAACTTGCTGGTTTAGCCTTCGTGCAACGTTTCGTAAGTTAAAGATGCGAATAGACCAAGTTATGTTTGAAATTGCACAAAAACGTGAAAAGCTCCTCTATGGAGAGAGTTGAGCAATTCCAAAGCATCAATGTGGACCGTTGTACTCTATTTAGTGTTCTTAGAAGTCTAACTTGCTAGTTTAGCCTTCGTGCAACGTTTCGTAAGTTAAAGATGCGAATAGACCAAGTTATGTTTCAAATTGCACAAAAACATGAAAAACTCCTCTATGGAGAGCGTTGAGCAATTCCAAAGCATCAATGTGGGCCGTTGTACTCTATTTAGTGCTCTTACAAGTCTAACTTGCTAGTTGAGCCTTCGTGCCACGTTTCGTAAGGTAAAGATGCGAATAGACCAAGTTATGTTTGTAATTGCACAAAAAAGTGAAGAGCTTTTCTATGGGGAGAGTTGAGCAATTCCAAAGCATCAACGTGGACCGTTGTACTCTATTTAGTGTTCGTAGAAGTCTGACATGCTAGTTTAGCCTTCGTGCAATGTTTCGTAAGGTAAAGATGCGAATAGACCAAGTTATGTTTGAAATTGCACAAAAACGTGAAAGGCTCCTCTATGGAGAGGGTTGAGCAATTCCAAACCATCAATGTGGACCGTTGTACTCGATTTAGTATTCTTAGAAGTCCAACTTGCAAGTTTCGCCTTCGTGTAACGTTTCGTAAGTTAAAGATGCGAACAGACCAAGTTATGTTTGAAATTGCACAAAAAGGTGAAAAGCTACTCAATGGGGAGAGTTGAGCAAGTCCAAAGCATCAACGTGGACCGTTGTACTCTATTTAGTATTCTTAGAAGTCTAACTTGCTAGTTCAGCGTTCGTGCAACGTTTCGTACGTTAAAGATGCGAATAGACCAAGTTATCTTCAAAATTGCACAAAAACGTGAAAAGCTCCTCAATGGAGAGAGTTGAGCAATTCCAAGGCATCAATGTGGACCGTTGTACTCTATTTAGTGCTCTAAGAAGTCTAACTTGATGGTTTAGCCTTCGTGCAACGTTTCGTAAGTTAAAGATGCGAATAGACCAAGTTATGTTTGAAATTGCACAAAAACGTGAAAAGATCATCTATGGAGAGGGTTGAGCAATTCCAAAGCATCAATGTGGACCGTTGTACTCTATTTAGTATTCTGTGAAGTCTAACTTGCTAGTTTAGCTTTCGTGCAACGTTTCGTAAGTTAAAGATGCGTATAGACCAAGCTATGCTTGAAATTGCACAAAAACGTGAAAAGCACCTCTATAGAGAGAGTTGACCAATTCCAATGCATCAATGTGGACCGTTGTACTCTATTTAGTGTTCTTAGAAGTCTGACTTGCTAGTTTAGCCTTCGTGCAACGTTTCGTAAGTTAAAGATGCGAATAGACCAAGTTATGTTCGAAATTGCACAAAAACGTGAAAAGCTCCTCTATGGAGAGAGTTGAGCAATTCCAAAGCATCAATGTGGACCACTTTACTCTATTTAGTGCTCTTAGAAGTTTAACTTGCTAGTTTAGCCTTCGTGCCACGTTTCTTAAGGTAAAGACGCGAATAGACCAAGTTATGTTTGAAATTGCACAAAAAACGTGAAAAGCTACTCTATGAGGAGAGTTGAGCAAGTCCAAAGCATCAACGTGGACCGTTGTACTCTATTTAGTATTCTTAGAAGTCTAACTTGCTAGTTTAGCCTTCGTGCAACGTTTCGTAAGTTAAAGATGCGTATTGACCAAGTTGTGTTTGAAATTGCACAAAAACTTGAAAAGCACCTCAATGGAGAGAGTTGAGCAATTCCAATGCATCAATGTGGACCGTTGTACTCTATTTAGTGCTCTTAGAATTCTGACTTGCTAGTTTAGCCTTCGTGCAACGTTTCGTAAGTTAAAGATGCGAATAGACCAAGTTATGTTCGAAATTGCACAGAAACGTGAAAAGCTCCTCTATGGAGAGACTTGAGCAATTCCAAAGCATCAATGTGGACCACTGTACTCTATTTAGTGCTCTTAGAAGTCTAACTTTCTAGTTTAGCCTTCATGCCACGTTTCTTAAGCTAAAGACGCGAATAGACCAAGTTATGTTTGAAATTGCACGAAAACGTGAAAAGCTACTCTCTGGGGAGAGTTGAGCAAGTCCAAAGCATCAAAGTGGACCGTTGTACTCTATTTAGTATTCTTAGAAGTCTAACTTGCTAGTTCGCCGTTCGTGCAACGTTTCGTAAGTTAAAGATGCGAATAGACCAAGTTATGTTCGAAATTGCAAAAAAACGTGAAAAGCTCCTCAATGGAGAGAGTTGAGCAATTCCAAAGCATCAATGTGGACCGTTGTACTCTATTTAGTGCTCTAAGAAGTCTAACTTGCTGGTTTAGCCTTCGTGCAACGTTTCGTAAGTTAAAGATGCGAATAGACCAAGTTATGTTTGAAATTGCACAAAAACGTGAAAAGCTCCTCTATGGAGAGAGTTGAGCAATTCCAAAGCATCAATGTGGACCGTTGTACTCTATTTAGTGTTCTTAGAAGTCTAACTTGCTAGTTGAGCCTTCGTGCCACGTTTCGTAAGGTAGAGATGCGAATAGACCAAGTTATGTTTGTAATTGAACAAAAACGTGAAGAGCTTTTCTATGGGGAGAGTTGAGCAATTCCAAAGCATCAACGTGGACCGTTGTACTCTATTTAGTGTTCGTAGAAGTCTGACATGCTAGTTTAGCCTTCGTGCAATGTTTCGTAAGGTAAAGATGCGAATAGACCAAGTTATGTTTGAAATTGCACAAAAAGTGAAAAGCTCCTCTATGGATAGGGTTGAGCAATTCCAAACCATCAATGTGGACCGTTGTACTCGATTTAGTATTCTTAGAAGTCCAACTTGCAAGTTTCACCTTCGTGTAACGTTTCGTAAGTTAAAGATGCGAACATACCAAGTTATGTTTGAAATTGCACAAAAACGTGAAAAGCTACTCTATGGGGAGAGTTGAGCAAGTCCAAAGCATCAACGTGGACCGTTGTACTCTATTTAGTATTCTTAGAAGTCTAACTTGCTAGTTCAGCGTTCGTGCAACGTTTCGTACGTTAAAGATGCGAATAGACCAAGTTATGTTCGAAATTGCACAAAAACATGAAAAGCTCCTCCATGGAGAGAGTTGAGCAATTCCAAGGCATCAATGTGGACCGTTGTACTCTATTTAGTGCTCTAAAAAGTCTAACTTGATGGTTTAGCCTTCGTGCAACGTTTCGTAAGTTAAAGATGCGAATAGACCAAGTTATGTTTGAAATTGCACAAAAACGTGAAAAGCTCCTCTATGGAGAGAGTTGAGCAATTCCAAAGCATCAATGTGGACCGTTGTACTCTATTTAGTGTTCTTAGAAGTCTAACTTGCTAGTTTAGCCTTCGTGCAACGTTTCGTAAGTTAAAGATGCGAATAGACCAAGTTATGTTTCAAATTGCACAAAAACATGAAAAACTCCTCTATGGAGAGCGTTGAGCAATTCCAAAGCATCAATGTGGGCCGTTGTACTCTATTTAGTGCTCTTACAAGTCTAACTTGCTAGTTGAGCCTTCGTGCCACGTTTCGTAAGGTAAAGATGCGAATAGACCAAGTTATGTTTGTAATTGAACAAAAACGTGAAGAGCTTTTCTATGGGGAGAGTTGAGCAATTCCAAAGCATCAACGTGGACCGTTGTACTCTATTTAGTGTTCGTAGAAGTCTGACATGCTAGTTTAGCCTTCGTGCAATGTTTCGTAAGGTAAAGATGCGAATAGACCAAGTTATGTTTGAAATTGCACAAAAAGTGAAAAGCTCCTCTATGGATAGGGTTGAGCAATTCCAAACCATCAATGTGGACCGTTGTACTCGATTTAGTATTCTTAGAAGTCCAACTTGCAAGTTTCACCTTCGTGTAACGTTTCGTAAGTTAAAGATGCGAACAGACCAAGTTATGTTTGAAATTGCACAAAAACGTGAAAAGCTACTCTATGGGGAGAGTTGAGCAAGTCCAAAGCATCAACGTGGACCGTTGTACTCTATTTAGTGCTCTAAGAAGTCTAACTTGCTGGTTTAGCCTTCGTGCAACGTTTCGTAAGTTAAAGATGCGAATAGACCAAGTTATGTTTGAAATTGCACAAAAACGTGAAAAGCTCCTCTATGGAGAGAGTTGAGCAATTCCAAAGCATCAATGTGGACCGTTGTGCTCTATTTAGTGTTCTTAGAAGTCTAACTTGCTAGTTTAGCCTTCGTGCAACGTTTCGTAAGTTAAAGATGCGAATAGACCAAGTTATGTTTCAAATTGCACAAAAACATGAAAAACTCCTCTATGGAGAGCGTTGAGCAATTCCAAAGCATCAATGTGGGCCGTTGTACTCTATTTAGTGCTCTTACAAGTCTAACTTGCTAGTTGAGCCTTCGTGCCACGTTTCGTAAGGTAAAGATGCGAATAGACCAAGTTATGTTTGTAATTGAACAAAAACGTGAAGAGCTTTTCTATGGGGAGAGTTGAGCAATTCCAAAGCATCGACGTGGACCGTTGTACTCTATTTAGTGTTCGTAGAAGTCTGACATGCTAGTTTAGCCTTCGTGCAATGTTTCGTAAGGTAAAGATGCGAATAGACCAAGTTATGTTTGAAATTGCACAAAAAGTGAAAAGCTCCTCTATGGATAGGGTTGAGCAATTCCAAACCATCAATGTGGACCGTTGTACTCGATTTAGTATTCTTAGAAGTCCAACTTGCAAGTTTCACCTTCGTGTAACGTTTCGTAAGTTAAAGATGCGAACAGACCAAGTTATGTTTGAAATTGCACAAAAACGTGAAAAGCTACTCTATGGGGAGAGTTGAGCAAGTCCAAAGCATCAACGTGGACCGTTGTACTCTATTTAGTATTCTTAGAAGTCTAACTTGCTAGTTCAGCGTTCGTGGCAACGTTTCGTACGTTAAAGATGCGAATAGACCAAGTTATGTTCGAAATTGCACAAAAACGTGAAAAGCTCCTCCATGGAGAGAGTTGAGCAATTCCAAGGCATCAATGTGGACCGTTGTACTCTATTTAGTGCTCTAAAAAGTCTAACTTGATGGTTTAGCCTTCGTGCAACGTTTCGTAAGTTAAAGATGCGAATAGACCAAGTTATGTTTGAAATTGCACAAAAACGTGAAAAGCTCCTTTATGGAGAGAGTTGAGCAATTCCAAAGCATCAATGTGGACCGTTGTACTCTATTTAGTGTTCTAAGAAGTCTAACTTGCTAGTTTAGCCTTCGTGCAACGTTTCGTAAGTTAAAGATGCGAATAGACCAAGTTATGTTTGAAATTGCACAAAAAACATGAAAAACTCCTCTATGGAGAGCGTTGAGCAATTCCAAAGCATCAATGTGGGCCGTTGTACTCTATTTAGTGCTCTTACAAGTCTAACTTGCTAGTTGAGCCTTCGTGCCACGTTTCGTAAGGTAAAGATGCGAATAGACCAAGTTATGTTTGAAATTGCACAAAAACGTGAAGAGCTTTTCTATGGGGAGAGTTGAGCAATTCCAAAGCAGCAACGTGGACCGTTGTACTCTATTTAGTGTTCGTAGAAGTCTGACATGCTAGTTTAGCCTTCGTGCAATGTTTTGTAAGGTAAAGATGCGAATAGACCAAGTTATGTTTGAAATTGTACAAAAACGTGAAAAGCTCCTCTATGGAGAGGGTTGAGCAATTCCAAACCATCAATGTGGACCGTTGTACTCGATTTAGTATTCTTAGAAGTCCAACTTGCTAGTTTCGCCTTCGTGTAACGTTTCGTAAGTTAAAGATGTGAACAAACCAAGTTATGTTTGAAATTGCACAAAAACGTGAAAAGCTCATCTATGGAGAGGGTTGAGCAATTCCAAAGCATCAATGTGGACCGTTGTACTCTATTTAGTATTCTCTGAAGTTTAACTTGCTAGTTTAGCCTTCGTGCAACGTTTCGTAAGTTAAAGATGCGTATAGACCAAGTTATGTTTGAAATTGCACAAAAACGTGAAAAGCACCTCTATAGAGAGAGTTGAGCAATTCCAATGCATCAATGTGGACCGTTGTACTCTATTTAGTGTTCTTAGAAGTCTGACTTGCTAGTTTAGGCCTTCGTGCAACGTTTTCGTAAGTTAAAGATGCGAATAGACCAAGTTATGTTCGAAATTGCACAAAAACGAGAAAAGCTCCTCTATGGAGAGAGTTGAGCAATAAAGCATCAACGTGGACCACTTTACTCTATTTAGTGCTCTTAGAAGTTTAACTTGCTAGTTTAGCCTTCGTGCCACGTTTCTTAAGGTAAATACGCGAATAGACCAAGTTATGTTTGAAATTGCACAAAAACGTGAAAAGCTACTCTATGAGGAGAGTTGAGCAAGTCCAAAGCATCAACGTGGACCGTTGTACTCTATTTAGTATTCTTAGAAGTCTAACTTGCTAGTTTAGCCTTCGTGCAACTTTTCGTAAGTTAAAGATGCGTATTGACCAAGTTATGTTTGAAATTGCACAAAAAACTTGAAAAGCACCTCAACGGAGAGAGTTGAGCAATTCCAATGCATCAATGTGGACCGTTGTACTCTATTTAGTGCTCTTAGAAGTCTGACTTGCTAGTTTAGCCTTCGTGCAACTTTTCGTAAGTTAAAGATGCGTATTGACCAAGTTATGTTTGAAATTGCACAAAAACTTGAAAAGCACCTCAACGGAGAGAGTTGAGCAATTCCAATGCATCAATGTGGACCGTGTACTCTATTTAGTGCTCTTAGAAGTCTGACTTGCTAGTTTAGCCTTCGTGCAACGTTTCATAAGTTAAAGATGCGAATAGACCAAGTTATGTTCGAAATTGCACAGAAACGTGAAAAAGCTCCTCTATGGAGAGAGTTGAGCAATTCCCAAAGCATCAATGTGGACCACTGTACTCTATTTAGTGCTCTTAGAAGTCTAACTTGCTAGTTGAGCCTTCGTGCCACGTTTCGTAAGGTAAAGATGCGAATAGACCAAGTTATGTTTGAAATTGCACAAAAACATGAAAAACTCCTCTATGGGGGAGCGTTGAGCAATTCCAAAGCATCAATGTGGGCCGTTGTACTCTATTTAGTGTTCTTACAAGTCTAACTTGCTAGTTTGAGCCTTCGTGCCACGTTTCGTAAGGTAAAGATGCGAATAGACCAAGTTATGTTTGAAATTGCACAAAAACGTGAAAAGCTCATCTATGGAGAGGGTTGAGCAATTCCAAAGCATCAATGTGGACCGTTGTACTCTATTTAGTATTCTGTGAAGTCTAACTTGCTAGTTTAGCCCTTCGTGCAACGTTTCGTAAGTTAAAGATGCGTATAGACCAAGTTATGTTTGAAATTGCACAAAAAGTGAAAAGCACCTCTATAGAGAGAGTTGAGCAATTCCAATGCATCAATATGGACCGTTGTACTCTATTTAGTGTTCTTAGAAGTCTGACTTGCTAGTTTAGCCTTCGTGCAACGTTTCGTAAGTTAAAGAGTGCGAATAGACCAAGTTATGTTCGAAATTGCACAAAAACGAGAAAAGCTCCTCTATGGAGAGAGTTGAGCAATAAAGCATCAACGTGGACCACTTTACTCTATTTTAGTGCTCTTAGAATTTTAACTTGCTAGTTTAGCCTTCGTGCCACGTTTCTTAAGGTAAATACGCGAATAGACCAAGTTATGTTTGAAATTGCACAAAAACGTGAAAAGCTACTCTATGAGGAGAGTTGAGCAAGTCCAAAGCATCAACGTGGACCGTTGTACTCTATTTAGTATTCTTAGAAGTCTAACTTGCTAGTTTAGCCTTCGTGCAACGTTTCGTAAGTTAAAGATGCGTATTGACCAAGTTATGTTTGAAATTGCACAGAAACGTGAAAAGCTCCTCTATGGAGAGAGTTGAGCAATTCCAAAGCATCAATGTGGACCACTGTACTCTATTTAGTGCTCTTAGAAGTCTAACTTGCTAGTTTAGCCTTCGTGCCACGTTTCTTAAGGTAAAGACGCGAATAGACCAAGTTATGTTTGAAATTGCACGAAAACGTGAAAAAGCTACTCTATGGGGAGAGTTGAGCAAGTCCAATGCATCAACGTGAACCGTTGTACTCTATTTAGTATTCTTAGAAGTCTAACTTGCTAGTTCAGTGTTCGTGCAACGTTTCGTAAGTTAAAAGATGCGAATAGACCAAGTTATGTTCGAAATTGCACAAAAACGTGAAATGCTCCTCAATGGAGAGAGTTGAGCAATTCCAAAGCATCAATGTGGACCGTTGTACTCTATTTAGTGCTCTAAGAAGTCTAACTTGCTGGTTTAGCCTTCGTGCAACGTTTCGTAAGTTAAAGATGCGAATAGACCAAGTTATGTTTGAAATTGCACAAAAACGTGAAAAAGCTCCTCTATGGAGAGAGTTGAGGAATTCCAAAGCATCAATGGTGACAGTTGTACTCTATTTAGTGTTCTTAGAAGTCTACTTGCTAGTTGAGCCTTCGTGCCACGTTTCGTAAGGTAAAAATGCGAATAGACCAAGTTATGTTTGAAATTGCACAAAAACATGAAAAACTCCTCTATGGAGAGCGTTGAGCCATTCCAAAGCAGTCAATGTGGGCCGTTGTACTCTATTTAGTGTTCTTACAAGTCTAACTTGCTAGTTGAGCCTTCGTGCACGTTTCGTAAGGTAAAGATGCGAATAGACCAAGTTATGTTTGAAAGTGCACAAAAACGTGAAGAGCTTTTCTATGGGGAGAGTGAGCAATTCCAAAGCATCAACGTGGACCGTGTACTCTATTTAGTGGTTCGTAGAAGTCTGACTTGCTAGTTTAGCCTTTGTGCAATGTTTCGTAAGGTAAAGATTTGAATAGACCAAGTTATGTTTGAAATTGCACAAAAACGTGAAAAGCTCCTCTATGGAGAGGGTTGAGCAATTCCAAACCATCACATATGTGGAACCGTTGTACTCTATTTAGTATTCTTAGAAGTCCAACTTGCTCAGTTTCGCCTTCGTGTAACGTTTCGTCAAGTTAAAGATGCGACAGACCAAGTTATGTTTGAAATTGCACAAAAAACGTGAAAAGCTCCTCTATGGAGAGGGTTGAGCAATTCCAAAGCATCCAATGTGGACCGTTGTACTCTATTTAGTATTCTTGAAGTCTAACTTGCTAGTTAGACCTTCATGCAATGTTTCGTAAGTTAAAGATGCGAATAGACCAAGTTATTTTTAAAATTGCACAAAAACGTGAAAAGCACCTCTAGTGGAGAGAGTTGAGCAATTCCAAAGCATCAATGTGGACCGTTGTACTCTATTTAGTCTTAGAAGTCTGACTTGCTAGTTTAGCCTTCGTGCAATGTTTCGTAAGTTAAAGATGCGAATAGACCAAGTTATGTTGAAATTGCACAAAAACGTGAAAAGCTCCTCTATGGAGAGAGTTGAGCAATTCCAAAGCATCAATGTGGACCGTTGTACTCTATTTAGTGCTCTTAGAAGTCTAACTTGCTAGTTTAGCCTTCGTGCAACGTTTCTTAAGGTAAAGATGCGAATAGACCAAGTTATGTTTGAAATTGCACAAAAACGTGAAAAGCTACTCTATGGGAGAGTTGAGCAAGTCCAAAGCATCAATGTGGACCGTTGTACTCTATTTAGTATTCTTAGAAGTCTAACTTGCTAGTTAGCCTTCGTGCAACGTTTCGTAAGTTAAAGATGCGAATAGACCAAGTTATGTTCGAAATTGCACAAAAACGTGAAAAGCTCCTCTATGGAGAGAGTTGAGCAATTCCAAAGCATCAATGTGGACCGTTGTACTCTATTTAGTGCTCTAGAAGTCTAACTTGCTAGTTTAGCCTTCGTGCAACGTTTCGTAAGTTAAAGATGCGAATAGACCAAGTTATGTTCGAAATTGCACAAAAACGTGAAAAGCTCCTCTATGGAGAGAGTTGAGCAAGTCCAAAGCATCAATGGACCGTTGTACTCTATTTAGTATTCTTAGAAGTCTAACTTGCTAGTTTAGCCTTCGTGCAATTTCGTAAGTTAAAGATGCGAATAGACCAAGTTATGTTGAAATTGCACAAAAACGTGAAAAGCACCTCTATGGAGAGAGTTGAGCAATTCCAAGCATCAATGTGGACCGTTGTACTCTATTTAGTATTCTTAGAAGTCTAACTTGCTAGTTTAGCCTTCGTGCAACGTTTCGTAAGTTAAAGATGCGAATAGACCAAGTTATGTTTGAAATTGCACAAAAACGTGAAAAGCTCCTTATGGAGAGTTGAGCAATTCCAAAGCATCAATGTGGACCGTTGTACTCTATTTAGTGCTCTTAGAAGTCTAACTTGCTAGTTTAGCCTTCGTGTACGTTCTTAAGTAAAGATGCGAATAGACCAAGTTATGTTTCAAATTGCAAAAAACGTGAAAAGCCCTCTATGGAGAGAGTTGAGCAATTCCAAAGCATCAATGTGGACCGTTGTACTCTATTTAGTGCTCTTAGAAGTCTAACTTGCTAGTTTAGCCTTCGTGTTACGTTTCTTAAGGTAAAGATGCGAATAGACCAAGTTATGTTTCAAATTGCACAAAAACGTGAAAAGCTCCTCTATGGAGAGAGTTGAGCAAGTCCAAAGCATCAACATGGACCGTTGTACTCTATTTAGTATTCTTAGAAGTCTAACTTGCTAGTTTAGCCTTCGTGCAACGTTTCGTAAGTTAAAGATGCGAATAGACCAAGTTATGTTTGAAATTGCACAAAAACGTGAAAAGCCTCTATGGAGAGAGTTGAGCAATTCAAAGCATCAATGTGGACCGTTGTACTCTATTTAGTGCTCTTAGAAGTCTACTTGCTAGTTTAGCCTTCGTGCAACGTTTCGTAAGTTAAAGATGCGAATAGACCAAGTTATGTTTGAAATTGCACAAAAACGTGAAAAGCCCTCTATGGAGAGAGTTGAGCAATTCCAAAGCATCAATGTGGACCGTTGTACTCTATTTAGTGTTCTTAGAAGTCTAACTTGCTAGTTTAGCCTTCGTGCAACGTTTCGTAAGTTAAAGATGCGAATAGACCAAGTTATGTTTGAAATTGCACAAAAACGTGAAAACTCCTCTATGGAGAGAGTTGAGCAATTCCAAAGCATCAATGGGCCGTTGTACTCTATTTAGTGCTCTTAGAAGTCAACTTGCTAGTTAGCCTTCGTGCAACGTTTCGTAAGTAAAGATGCGAATAGACCAAGTTATATTTGAAATTGCACAAAAACGTGAAAGCTTCTATGGGAGAGTTGAGCAATTCCAAAGCATCAATGTGGACCGTTGTACTCTATTTAGTGTTCTTAGAAGTCTAACTTGCTAGTTAGCCTTCGTGCAACGTTTCGTAAGTTAAAGATGCGAATAGACCAAGTTATTTTGAAATTGCACAAAAACGTGAAAAGCTCCTCTATGGAGAGAGTTGAGCAATTCCAAAGCATCAATGTGGACCGTTGTACTCTATTTAGTTCTTTGAAGTCTAACTTGCTAGTTTAGCCTTCGTGCAACGTTTCGTAAGTTAAAGATGCGAATAGACCAAGTTATGTTTGAAATTGCACAAAAACGTGAAAAGCCTCTATGGAGAGAGTTGAGCAATTCCAAGCATCAATGTGGACCGTTGTACTCTATTTAGCGCTCTTAGAAGTCTAACTTGCTAGTTTAGCCTTCGTGCAACGTTTCGTAAGTTAAAGATGCGAATAGACCAAGTTATGTTTGAAATTGCACAAAAACGTGAAAAGCTCCTCTATGGAGAGAGTTGAGCAATTCCAAAGCATCAATGTGGACCGTTGTACTCTATTTAGCGCTCTTAGAAGTCTAACTTGCTAGTTTAGCCTTCGTGCAACGTTTCGTAAGTTAAAGATGCGAATAGACCAAGTTATGTTTGAAATTGCACAAAAACGTGAAAAGCTCCTCTATGGGAGAGTTGAGCAATTCCAAGCATCAATGTGGACCGTTGTACTCTATTTAGCGCTCTTAGAAGTCTAACTTGCTAGTTTAGCCTTCGTGCAACGTTTCGTAAGTTAAAGATGCGAATAGACCAAGTTATGTTTGAAATTGCACAAAAACGTGAAAAGCTCCTCTATGGAGAGAGTTGAGCAATTCCAAAGCATCAATGTGGACCGTTGTACTCTATTTAGCGCTCTTAGAAGTCTAACTTGCTAGTTTAGCCTTCGTGCAACGTTTCGTAAGTTAAAGATGCGAATAGACCAAGTTATGTTTGAAATTGCACAAAAACGTGAAAAGCTCCTCTATGGAGAGAGTTGAGCAATTCCAAAGCATCAATGTGGACCGTTGTACTCTATTTAGTGCCCTTAGAAGTCTAACTTGCTAGTTTAGCCTTCGTGCCAACGTTTCGTAAGTAAAGATGCGAATAGACCAAGTTATGTTTGAAATTGCACAAAAACGTGAAAAGCTCCTCTATGGAGAGGTTGAGCAATTCCAAAGCATCAATGTGGACCGTTGTACTCTATTTAGTATTCGTTGAAGTCTAACTTGCTAGTTTAGCCTTCGTGCAACGTTTCGTAAGTAAAGATGCGAATAGACCAAGTTATGTTTGAAATTGCACAAAAACGTGAAAAGCACCTCCATGGAGAGAGTTGAGCAATTCCAATGCATCAATGTGGACCGTTGTACTCTATTTAGCGCTCTTAGAAGTCTAACTTGCTAGTTTAGCCTTCGTGCAACGTTTCGTAAGTTAAAGATGCGAATAGACCAAGTTATGTTTGAAATTGCACAAAAACGTGAAAAGCTCCTCTATGGAGAGAGTTGAGCAATTCCAAAGCATCAATGTGGACCGTTGTACTCTATTTAGCGCTCTTAGAAGTCTAACTTGCTAGTTTAGCCTTCGTGCAACGTTTCGTAAGTTAAAGATGCGAATAGACCAAGTTATGTTTGAAATTGCACAAAAACGTGAAAAGCTCCTCTAGGAGAGAGTTGAGCAATTCCAAAGCATCAATGTGGACCGTTGTACTCTATTTAGTGCCCTTAGAAGTCTAACTTGCTAGTTTAGCCTTCGTGCAACGTTTCGTAAGTTAAAGATGCGAATAGACCAAGTTATGTTTGAAATTGCAAAAACGTGAAAAGCTCCTCTATGGAGAGAGTTGAGCAATTCCAAAGCATCAATGTGGACCGTTGTACTCTATTTAGTGCTCTTAAAAGTCTAACTTGCTAGTTTAGCCTTCGTGCCACGTTTCGTAAGGTAAAGATGCGAATAGACCAAGTTATGTTTGAAATTGCACAAAAACGTGAAAAGCTACTCTATGGAGAGAGTTGAGCAATTCCAAAGCATCAATGTGGACCGCTGTACTCTATTTAGCTCTTAGAAGTCTAACTTGCTAGTTTAGCCTTCGTGCAACGTTTCGTAAGTTAAAGATGCGAATAGACCAAGTTATGTTTGAAATTGCACAAAAACGTGAAAAGCTCCTCTAGGAGAGAGTTGAGCAATTCCAAAGCATCAATGTGGACCGTTGTACTCTATTTAGTGCCTTAGAAGTCTAACTTGCTAGTTTAGCCTTCGTGCACGTTTCGTAAGTAAAGATGCGAATAGACCAAGTTATGTTTGAAATTGCACAAAAACGTGAAAAGCTCCTCTATGGAGAGGAGTTGAGCAATTCCAAAGCATCAATGTGGACCGTTGTACTCTATTTAGTATTCTTGAAGTCTAACTTGCTAGTTTAGCCTTCGTGCAACGTTTCGTAAGTTAAAGATGCGAATAGACCAAGTTATGTTTGAAATTGCACAAAAACGTGAAAAGCACCTCTATGGAGAGAGTTGAGCAATTCCAAGCATCAATGTGGACCGTTGTACTCTATTTAGCGCTCTTAGAAGTCTAACTTGCTAGTTTAGCCTTCGTGCAACGTTTCGTAAGTTAAAGATGCGAATAGACCAAGTTATGTTTGAAATTGCACAAAAACGTGAAAAGCTCCTCTATGGAGAGAGTTGAGCAATTCCAAAGCATCAATGGGACCGTTGTACTCTATTTAGCGCTCTTAGAAGTCTAACTTGCTAGTTTAGCCTTCGTGCAACGTTTCGTAAGTTAAAGATGCGAATAGACCAAGTTATGTTTGAAATTGCACAAAAACGTAAAAGCTCCTCTAGGAGAGAGTTGAGCAATTCCAAAGCATCAATGTGGACCGTTGTACTCTATTTAGTGCTCTTACAAGTCTAACTTGCTAGTTTAGCCTTCGTGCCACGTTTCGTAAGGTAAAGATGCGAATAGACCAAGTTGTTTGAAATTGCACAAAAACGTGAAAAGCTCCTCTATGGAGAGATTGAGCAATTCCAAAGCATCAATGTGGACCGTTGTACTCTATTTAGTATTCTTAGAAGTCTAACTTGCTAGTTTAGCCTTCGTGCAACGTTTCGTAAGTTAAAGATGCGAATAGACCAAGTTATGTTTAAATTGCACAAAAACGTGAAAAGCTCCTCTATGGAGAGAGTTGAGCAATTCCAAAGCATCAATGTGGACCGTTGTACTCTATTTAGCGCTCTTAGAAGTAACTTGCTAGTTTAGCCTTCGTGCAACGTTTCGTAAGTTAAAGATGCGAATAGACCAAGTTATGTTTGAAATTGCACAAAAACGTGAAAAGCTCCTCTATGGAGAGAGTTGAGCAATTCCAAAGCATCAATGGGACCGTTGTACTCTATTTAGCGCTCTTAGAAGTCTAACTTGCTAGTTTAGCCTTCGTGCAACGTTTCGTAAGTTAAAGATGCGAATAGACCAAGTTATGTTTGAAATTGCAAAAAACGTAAAAGCTCCTCTATGGAGAGAGTTGAGCAATTCCAAAGCATCAATGTGGACCGTTGTACTCTATTTAGTGCCTTAGAAGTCTAACTTGCTAGTTTAGCCTTCGTGCAACGTTTCGTAAGTAAAGATGCGAATAGACCAAGTTATGTTTGAAATTGCACAAAAACGTGAAAAGCTCCTCTATGAGAGAGTTGAGCAATTCCAAAGCATCAATGTGGACCGTTGTACTCTATTTAGTATTCTTGAAGTCTAACTTGCTAGTTAGCCTTCGTGCAACGTTTCGTAAGTTAAAGATGCGAATAGACCAAGTTATGTGAAATTGCACAAAAACGTGAAAAGCCTCTATGGAGAGAG
Organism: Tripterygium wilfordii; assembly: GCF_013401445.1. Classification (NCBI taxonomy): domain Eukaryota; kingdom Viridiplantae; phylum Streptophyta; class Magnoliopsida; order Celastrales; family Celastraceae; genus Tripterygium; species Tripterygium wilfordii. The sequence continues at coordinate 114,909 of NW_024056206.1, read as the reverse complement.
TTGAGCAATTCCAAAGCATCAATGTGGACCGTTGTACTCTATTTAGCGCTCTTAGAAGTCTAACTTGCTAGTTTAGCCTTCGTGCAACGTTTCGTAAGTTAAAGATGCGAATAGACCAAGTTATGTTTGAAATTGCAAAAACGTGAAAAGCTCCTCTATGGAGAGAGTTGAGCAATTCCAAAGCATCAATGTGGACCGTTGTACTCTATTTAGCGCTCTTAGAAGTCTAACTTGCTAGTTAGCATTCGTGCAACGTTTCGTAAGTAACGATGTGAATAGACCAAGTTATGTTTTAAATTGCACAAAAACGTGAAAAGCTCCTCTAATGGAGAGAGTTAAGCAATTCCAAAGCATCAATGTGGACCGCTGTACTCTATTTAGCGCTCTTAGAAGTCTAACTTGCTAGTTTAGCCTTCGTGCAACGTTTCGTAAGTTAAAGATTGCGAATAGACCAAGTTATGTTTGAAATTGCACAAAAAGGTTAAAAGCTCCTCCAAGGAGAGAGTTGAGCAATTCCGAAGCATCCATGTGGACCGTTGTACTCTATTTAGTGCCCTTACAAGTCTAACTTGCTAGTTGAGCCTTCGTGCCACGTTTCGTAAGGTAAAGATGCGAATAGACCAAGTTGTGTTTGAAATTGCACAAAAACGTGAAAAGCTCCTCTATGGAGAGGTTGAGCAATTCCAAAGCATCAATGTGGACCGTTGTACTGTATTTAGTATCCTTTGAAGTCTAACTTGCTAGTTTAGCCTTCATGCAACGTTTCGTAAATTAACGATGGCGAATAGACCAAGTTATGTTTAAAATTGCACAAAAACGTGAAAAAACCCTCTATGGAGAGAGTTGAGCAATTCCAATGCATCAATGTGGACCGTTGTACTCTATTTAGCGCTCTTAGAAGTCTGACTTGCTAGTTTAGCCTTCGTGCAATGTTTCCTAAGTTAAAGATGCGAATAGACCAAGTTATGTTTGAAATTGCACAAAAACGTGAAAAGCTCATCTATGGAGAGAGTTGAGAAATTCCGAAGCATCAATGTGGACCGTTGTACTCTATTTAGTGCCCTTACAAGGTCTAACTTGCTAGTTGAGCCTTCGTGCCACGTTTCGTAAGGTAAAGATGCGAATAGACCAAGATGTGTTTGAAATTGCACAAAAACGTGAAAAGCTCCTCTATGGAGATGGTTGAGCAATTCCAAAGCATCAATGTGGACCGTTGTACTGTATTTAGTATTCTTTGAAGTCTAACTTGCTAGTTTAGCCTTCATGCAACGTTTCGTAAGTTAAAGATGCGAATAGACCAAGTTATGTTTAAAATTGCACAAAAAGTGAAAAACACCTCTATGGAGAGAGTTGAGCAATTCCAATGCATCAATGTGGACCGTTGTACTCTATTTAGCGCTCTTAGAAGTCTGACTTGCTAGTTTAGCCTTCGTGCAATGTTTCGTAAGTTAAAGATGCGAATAGACAAGTTATGTTTGAAATTGCACAAAAACGTGAAAAGCTCGTCTATAGAGAGAGTTGAGCAATTCCAAAGCATCAATGGGGACCGGCTGTACTCTATTTAGCGCTCTTAGAAGTCTAACTTGCTAGTTTAGCCTTCGTGCAACGTTTCGTAAGTTAAAGATGCGAATAGACCAAGTTATGTTTGAAATTGCACAAAAGGTTAAAAGCTCCTCTAAGGAGAGAGTTGAGCAATTCCAAGCATCAATGTGGACCGTTGTACTCTATTTAGTGCCCTTGCAAGTCTAACTTGCTAGTTGAGCCTTCGTGCCACGTTTCGTAAGGTAAAGATGCGAATAGACGAAGTTGTGTTTGAAATTGCACAAAAACGTGGAAAAGCTCCTCTATGGAGAGGGTTGAGCAATTCCAAAGCATCAATGTGGACCGTTGTACTCTATTTAGTATTCTTTGAAGTCTAACTTGCTAGTTTAGCCTTCATGCAACGTTTCGTAAGTTAAAGATGCGAATAGACCAAGTTATGTTTAAAATTGCACAAAAACGTGAAAAGCACCTCTATGGAGAGAGTTGAGCAATTCCAATGAATCAATGTGAACCGTTGTACTCTATTTAGCGCTCTTAGAAGTCTGACTTGCTAGTTTAGCCTTCGTGCAATGTTTCCTAAGTTGAAGATGCGAATAGACCAAGTTATGTTTGAAATTGCACAAAAAAGTGAAAAGCTCCTCTATGGAGAGAGTTGAGCAATTCCAAAGCATCAATGGGGACCGCTGTACTCTATTTAGCGCTCTTAGAAGTCTAACTTGCTAGTTTAGCCTTCGTGCAACGTTTCGTAAGTTAAAGATGTGAATAGACCAAGTTATGTTTGAAATTGCACAAAAACGTGAAAAGCTCCTCTATGGAGAGAGTTAAGCAATTCCAAAGCATCAATGGGGACCTCTGTACTCTATTTAGCGCTCTTAGAAGTCTAACTTGCTAGTTTAGCCTTCGTGCAACGTTTCGTAAGTTAAAGATGCGAATAGACCAAGTTATGTTTGAAATTGCACAAAAAGGTTAAAAGCTCCTCTAAGGAGAGAGTTGAGCAATTCCAAAGCATCAATGTGGACCGTTGTACTCTATTTAGTGCCCTTACAAGTCTAACTTGCTAGTTGAGCCTTCGTGCCACGTTTCGTAAGGTAAAGATGCGAATAGACGAAGTTGTGTTTGAAATTGCACAAAAACGTGAAAAGCTCCTCTATGGAGAGGGTTGAGCAATTCCAAAGCATCAATGTGGACCGTTGTACTCTATTTAGTATTCTTTGAAGTCTAACTTGCTAGTTTAGCCTTCATGCAACGTTTCGTAAGTTAAAGATGCGAATAGACCAAGTTATGTTTAAAATTGCACAAAAACGTGAAAAGCACCTCTATGGAGAGAGTTGAGCAATTCCAATGAATCAATGTGAACCGTTGTACTCTATTTAGCGCTCTTAGAAGTCTGACTTGCTAGTTTAGCCTTCGTGCAATGTTTCCTAAGTTAAAGATGCGAATAGACCAAGTTATGTTTGAAATTGCACAAAAAGTGAAAAGCTCCTCTATGGAGAGAGTTGAGCAATTCCAAAGCATCAATGGGGACCGCTGTACTCTATTTAGCGCTCTTAGAAGTCTAACTTGCTAGTTTAGCCTTCGTGCAACGTTTCGTAAGTTAAAGATGTGAATAGACCAAGTTATGTTTGAAATTGCACAAAAACGTGAAAAGCTCCTCTATGGAGAGAGTTAAGCAATTCCAAAGCATCAATGTGGACCGCTGTACTCTATTTAGCGCTCTTAGAAGTCTAACTTGCTAGTTTAGCCTTCGTGCAACGTTTCGTAAGTTAAAGATGCGAATAGACCAAGTTATGTTTGAAATTACACAAAAAGGTTAAAAGCTCCTCTAAGGAGAGAGTTGAGCAATTCCAAAGCATCAATGTGGACCGTTGTACTCTATTTAGTGCCCTTACAAGTCTAACTTGCTAGTTGAGACTTCGTGCCACGTTTCGTAAGGTAAAGATGCGAATAGACCAAGTTGTGTTTGAAATTGCACAAAAACGTGAAAAGCTCCTCTATGGAGAGAGTTCAGCAATTCCAAAGCATCAATGTGGACCACTGTACTCTATTTAGTGCTCTTAGAAGTCTAACTTGCTAGTTTAGCCTTCGTGCCACGTTTCTTAAGGTAAAGACGCGAATAGACCAAGTTATGTTTGAAATTGCACAAAAACGTGAAAAGCTACTCTATGGGGAGAGTTGAGCAAGTCCAAAGCATCAACGTGGACCGTTGTACTCTATTTAGTATTCTTAGAAGTCTAACTTGCTAGTTTTGCCTTCGTGCAACGTTTCGTAAGTTAAAGATGCGTATAGACCAAGTTATGTTTGAAATTGCACAAAAACGTGAAAAGCACCTCTATAGAGAGAGTTGAGCAATTCCAATGCATCAATGTGGACCGTTGTACTCTATTTAGCGTTCTTAGAAGTCTGACTTGCTAGTTTAGCCTTCGTGCAACGTTTCGTAAGTTAAAGATGCGAATAGACCAAGTTATGTTCGAAATTGCACAGAAACGTGAAAAGCTCCTCTATGGAGAGAGTTGAGCAATTCCAAAGCATCAATGTGGACCACTGTACTCTATTTAGTGCTCTTAGAAGTCTAACTTGCTAGTTTAGCCTTCGTGCCACGTTTCTTAAGGTAAAGACGCGAATAGACCAAGTTAAATTTGAAATTGCACAAAAACGTGAAAAGCTACTCTATGGGGAGAGTTGAGCAAGTCCAAAGCATCAACGTGGACCGTTGTACTCTATTTAGTATTTTTAGAAGTCTAACTTGCTAGTTTAGCGTTCGTGCAACGCTTCGTAAGTTAAAGATGCGAATAGACCAAGTTATGTTCGAAATTGCACAAAAACGTGAAAAGCTCCTCTATGGAGAGAGTTGAGCAATTCCAAAGCATCAATGTGGACCGTTGTACTCTATTTAGCGCTCTTAGAAGTCTGACTTGCTAGTTTAGCCTTCGTGCAATGTTTCGTAAGTTAAAGATGCGAATAGACCAAGTTGTGTTTGAAATTGCACAAAAACGTGAAAAGCTCCTCTATGGAGAGGGTTGATCAATTCCAAAGCATCAATGTGGACCGTTGTACTGTATTTAGTATTCTTAGAAGTCTAACTTGCTAGTTTAGCCTTCGTGCAACGTTTCGTAAGTTAAAGATGCGAATAGACCAAGTTATGTTTGAAATTGCACAAAAAGGTTAAAAGCTCCTCTAAGGAGAGAGTTGAGCAATTCCAAAGCATCAATGTGGACCGTTGTACTCTATTTAGTGCCCTTACAAGTCTAACTTGCTAGTTGAGCCTTCGTGCCACGTTTCGTAACGTAAAGATGCGAATAGACGAAGTTGTGTTTGAAATTGCACAAAAACGTGAAAAGCTCCTCTATGGAGAAGGTTGAGCAATTCCAAAGCATCAATGTGGACCGTTGTACTCTATTTAGTATTCTTTGAAGTCTAACTTGCTAGTTTAGCCTTCATGCAACGTTTCGTAAGTTAAAGATGCGAATAGACCAAGTTATGTTTAAAATTGCCCAAAAACGTGAAAAGCACCTCTATGGAGAGAGTTGAGCAATTCCAATGAATCAATGTGGACCGTTGTACTCTATCTAGCGCTCTTAGAAGTCTGACTTGCTAGTTTAGCCTTCGCGCCACGTTTCGTATGTTAAAGATGCGAATAGACCAAGTTATGTTTGAAATTGCACAAAAAGGTTAAAAGCTCCTCTAAGGAGAGAGTTGAGCAATTCCGAAGCATCAATGTGGACCGTTGTACTCTATTTAGTGCCCTTACAAGTCTAACTTGCTAGTTGAGCCTTCGTGCCACGTTTCGTAAGGTAAAGATGCGAATAGACGAAGTTGTGTTTGAAATTGCACAAAAACGTGAAAAGCTCCTCTATGGAGAGGGTTGATCAATTCCAAAGCATCAATGTGGACCGTTGTACTGTATTTAGTATTCTTAGAAGTCTAACTTGCTAGTTTAGCCTTCGTGCAACGTTTCGTAAGTTAAAGATGCGAATAGACCAAGTTATGTTTGAAATTGCACAAAAAGGTTAAAAGCTCCTCTAAGGAGAGAGTTGAGCAATTCCAAAGCATCAATGTGGACCGTTGTACTCTATTTAGTGCCCTTACAAGTCTAACTTGCTAGTTGAGCCTTCGTGCCACGTTTCGTAAGGTAAAGATGCGAGTAGACGAAGTTGTGTTTGAAATTGCACAAAAACGTGAAAAGCTCCTCTATGGAGAGGGTTGAGCAATTCCAAAGCATCAATGTGGACCGTTGTACTCCATTTAGTATTCTTTGAAGTCTAACTTGCTAGTTTAGCCTTCATGCAACGTTTCGTAAGTTAAAGATGCGAATAGACCATGTTATGTTTAAAATTGCACAAAAATGTGAAAAGCACCTCTATGGAGAGAGTTGAGCAATTCCAATGAATCAATGTGGACCGTTGTACTCTATTTAGCGCTCTTAGAAGTCTGACTTGCTAGTTTAGCCTTCGTGCAACGTTTCGTAAGTTAAAGATGCGAATAGACCAAGTTCTGTTTAAAATTGCACAAGAACGTGAAAAACACCTCCATGGAGAGAGTTGAGCAATTCCAATGCATCAATGTGGACCGTTGTACTCTATTTAGCGCTCTTAGAAGTCTGACTTGCTAGTTTAGCCTTCGTGCAATGTTTCGTAAGTTAATGATGCGAATAGACCAAGTTATGTTTGAAATTGCACAAAAACGTTAAAAGCTCCTCTATGGAGAGAGTTGAGCAATTCCAAAGCATCAATGGGGACCGCTGTACTCTATTTAGCGCTCTTAGAAGTCTAACTTGCTAGTTTAGCCTTTGTGCAACGTTTCGTAAGTTAAAGATGCGAATAGACCAAGTTATGTTTGAAATTGCACAAAAAGGTTAAAAGCTCCTCTAAGGAGAGAGTTGAGCAATTCCAAAGCATCAATGTGGACCGTTGTACTCTATTTAGTGCCCTTACAAGTCTAACTTGCTAGTTGAGCCTTCGTGCCACGTTTCGTAAGGTAAAGATGCGAATAGACGAAGTTGTGTTTGAAATTGCACAAAAACGTGAAAAGCTCCTCTATGGAGAGGGTTTGAGCAATTCCAAAGCATCAATGTGGACCGTTGTACTCTATTTAGTATTCTTTGAAGTCTAACTTGCTAGTTTAGCCTTCATGCAATGTTTCGTAAGTTAAAGATGCAAATAGACCAAGTTATTTTTAAAATTGCACAAAAACGTGAAAAGCACCTCTATGGAGAGAGTTGAGCAATTCCAATGAATCAATGTGGACCGTTGTACTCTATTTAGCGCTCTTAGAAGTCTGACTTGCTAGTTTAGCCTTCGTGCAATGTTTCCTAAGTTAAAGATGCGAATAGACCAAGTTATGTTTGAAATTGCACAAAAACGTGAAAAGCTCCTCTATGGAGAGAGTTGAGCAATTCCAAAGCATCAATGGGGACCGTTGTACTCTATTTAGCGCTCTTAGAAGTCTAACTTGCTAGTTTAGCCTTCGTGCAACGTTTCGTAAGTTAAAGATGTGAATAGACCAAGTTATGTTTGAAATTGCACAAAAACGTGAAAAGCTCCTCTATGGAGAGAGTTGAGCAATTCCAAAGCATCAATGGGGACCGTTGTACTCCATTTAGCGCTCTTAGAAGTCTAACTTGCTAGTTTAGCCTTCGTGCCACGTTTCTTAAGGTAAAGACGCGAATAGACCAAGTTAAGTTTGAAATTGCACAAAAACGTGAAAAGCTACTCTATGGGGAGAGTTGAGCAAGTCCAAAGCATCAACGTGGACCGTTGTACTCTATTTAGTATTCTTAGAAGTCTAACTTGCTAGTTTAGCGTTCGTGCAACGCTTCGTAAGTTAAAGATGCGAAAAGACCAAGTTATGTTCGAAATTGCACAAAAACGTGAAAAGCTCCTCTATGGAGAGAGTTGAGCAATTCCAAAGCATCAATGTGGACCGTTGTACTCTATTTAGTGCTCTTAGAAGTCTAACTTGCTAGTTTAGCCTTCGCGCAATGTTTCGTAAGTCAAAGATGCGAGTAGACCAAGTTATGTTTGAAATTGCCCAAAAACGTGAAAAGCTCCTCTACGGAGAGAGTTGAGCAATTCCAAAGCATCAATGTGGACCGTTGTACTCTATTTAGTGTTCTTAGAAGTCTAACTTGCTAGTTTAGCCTTCGTGCAACGTTTTGTAAGTTAAAGATGCGAATAGAACAAGTTATGTTTGAAATTGCACAAAAACATGAAAAACTCCTCTATGGAGAGAGTTGAGCAATTCCAAAGCATCAATGTGGGCCGTTGTACTCTATTTAGTGCTCTTACAAGTCTAACTTCCTAGTTGAGCCTTCGTGCCACGTTTCGTAAGGTAAAGATTCGAATAGACCAAGTTATGTTTGAAATTGCACAAAAACGTGAAGAGCTTTTCTATGGTGAGAGTTGAGCAATTCCAAAGCATCAACGTGGACCGTTGTACTCTGTTTAGTGTTCATAGAAGTCTGACTTGCTAGTTTAGCCTTCATGCAATGTTTCGTAAGGTAAAGATGCGAATAGACCAAGTTATGTTTGAAATTGGACAAAAACGTGAAAACTCCTCTATGGAGAGGGTTGAGCAATTCCAAAGCATCAATGTGGACCGTTGTACTCGATTTAGTATTCTTAGAAGTCCAACTTGCTAGTTTCGCCTTCGTGCAACGTTTCATAAGTTAAAGATGCGAACAGACCAAGTTATTTTTGAAATTGCACAAAAACGTGAAGAGCTTTTCTATGGTGAGAGTTGAGCAATTCCAAAGCATCAATATGGACCGTTGTACTCTATTTAGTATTCGTAGAAGTATAACTTTCTAGTTTAGCCTTCGTGCAACGTTTCGTAAGTTAAAAATGTGAATAGTCCAAGTTATGTTTGAAATTGCACAAAAACGTGAAAAGCACCTCTATGGGAGAGAGTTGAGCAATTCCAAAGCATCAATGTGGACCGTTGTACTCTATTTAGTATTCTTTGAAGTCTAACTTGCCAGTTTAGCCTTTGTGCAACGTTTCGTAAGTTAAAGATGCGAATAGACCAAGTAAATTTTAAAATTGCACTAAAACGTGAAAAGCACCTCTATGGAGAGAGTTGAGCAATTCCAATGCATCAATGTGGACCGTTGTACCCTATTTAGCGCTCTTAGAAGTCTGACTTGCTAGTTTAGCCTTCGTGCAATGTTTCGTAAGTTAAAGATGCGAATAGACCAAGTTATGTTTGAAATTGCACAAAAACATGAAAAGCTCCTCTATGGAGAGAGTTGAACAATTCCAAAGCATCAATGTGGACCGCTGTACTCTATTTAGCGCTCTTAGAAGTCTAACTTGCTAGTTTAGCCTTCGTGCAACGTTTCGTAAGTTCAAGATGCGAATAGACCAAGTTATGTTTGAAATTACACAAAAACGTGAAAAGCTCCTCTATGGAGAGAGTTGAGCAATTCTAAAGCATCAATGTGGACCGTTGCACTCTATTTAGTGCCCTTACAAGTTTAACTTGCTAGTTGAGCCTTCGTGCCACGTTTCGTAAGGTAAAGACGCGAATAGACCAAATTGTGTTTGAAATTGCACAAAAACGTGAAAAGCTCCTCTATGGAGATGGTTGAGCAATTCCAAAGCTTCAATGTAAACCGTTGTACTCGATTTAGTATTCTTAGAAGTCTAACTTGCTAGTTTAGCCTTCGTGCAACGTTTCGTAAGTTAAAGATGCGAACAGACCAAGTTATGTTTGAAATTGCACAAAAACGTGAAGAGCTTTTCTATGGTGAGAGTTGAGCAATTCCAAAGCATCAATATGGACCGTTGTACTCTATTTAGTATTCGTAGAAGTATAACTTGCTAGTTTAGCCTTCGTGCAACGTTTCGTAAGTTAAAAATGTGAATAGTCCAAGTTATGTTTGAAATTGCACAAAAACGTGAAAAGCACCTCTATGGGAGAGAGTTGAGCAATTCCAAAGCATCAATGTGGACCGTTGTACTCTATTTAGTATTCTTTGAAGTCTAACTTGCTAGTTTGGCCTTCGTGCAACGTTTCATAAGTTAAAGATACGAATAGACCAAGTTATGTTTGAAATTACAGAAAAAAGTTAAAAGCTCCTCTATGGAGAGAGTTGAGCAATTCCAAAGCATCAATTTGGATCGTTGTACTCTATTTAGTGCCCTTACAAATCTAACTTGCTAGTTGAGCCTTCGTGCCACGTTTCGTAAGGTAAAGATGCGAATAGACCAACTTATGTTTGAAATTGCAAAAAAAACGTGAAAAGCTCCTCTATGGAGAGGGTTGAGCAAATCCAAAGCATCAACGTGGACCGTTGTACTCTATTTAGTGTTCTTTGAAGTCTAACTTGCTAGTTTAGCCTTCGTGCAACGTTTCGTAAGTTAAAGATGCGAATAGACCAAGTTACGTTTGAAATTGCACAAAAACGTGAAAAGCACCTCTATGGGGAGAGTTGAGCAATTCCAATGCATCAATGTGGACCGTTGTACTCTATTTAGTGTTCTTAGAAGTCTGACTTGCTAGTTTAGCCTTCGTGCAACTTTTCGTAAGTTAAAGATGCGAATAGACGAAGTTACGTTTGAAATTGCACAAAAACGTGAAAAACACCTCTATGGAGAGAGTTGAGCAATTCCAAAGCATCAATGTGGACCGCTGTACTCTATTTAGTGTTGTTAGAAGTCCAACTTGCTAGTTGAGCCTTCGTGCCACGTTTCGTAAGTTAAAGACACGAATATACCAAGTTCTGTTTGAAATTACACAAAAACGAGAAAAGCTCCTCTATGGAGAGAGTTGAGCAATGCCAAAGCATCAATGTGGACCGTTGTACTTTATTTAGTGCCCTTACAAATCTAACTTGCTAGTTGAGCCTTCGTGCCACGGTTCGTAAGGTAAAGATGCGAATAGACCAAGTTATGTTTGAAATTGCACAAAAACGTGAAAAGCTCCTCTATGGAGAGGGTTGAGCAATTCCAAAGCATCAATGTGGACCGTTGTACTCGATTTATTATTCTTAGATGTCTAACTTGCTAGTTTAGCCTTCGTGCAATGTTTCGTAAGTTAAAGATGCGAATAGACCAAGTTATGTTTGAAATTGCACAAAAACGTGAAAAGCTCCTCTATGGAGAGGGTTGAGCAATTCCAAAGCATCAATGTGGACCGTTGTACTCTATTTAGTGTTCTTTAAGGTCTAACTTGCTAGTTTAGCTTTCGTGCAACGTTTCGTAAGTTAAAGATGCGAATAGACCAAGTTATGTTTCGAAATAGCACAAATACGTGAAAAGCTCCTCTATGGAGAGAGTTGAGCAATACCAAAGCATCAATGTGGACGTCTGTACTCTATTTAGTGCTCTTAGAAGTCTAACTTGCTAGTTTAGCCTTCGTGCAACGTTTCGTAAGTTAAAGATGCGAATAGACCAAGCTATGTTTGAAATTACACAAAAACGTGAAAAGCTCCTCTATGGAGAGAGTTGAGCAATTCCAAAGCATCAATGTGGACCGTTGTACTCTATTTAGTGTTCATAGGAGTCTAAGTTGCTAGTTTAGCCTTCGTGCAACGTTTCGTAAGTTAAAGATGCGAATAGACCAAGTTATGTTTGAAATTGCACAGAAACATGAAAAGCTCCTCTATGGAGAGAGTTGAGCAATTCCAAAGCATCAATGTGGGCCGTTGTACTCTATTTAGTGCTCCTACAAGTCTAACTTGCTAGTTGAGCCTTCGTGCCACGTTTCGTAAGGTAAAGATGCGAATAGACCAAGTTATGTTTGAAATTGCACAAAAAGTGAAGAGCTTTTCAAAGCATCAACGTGGACCATTGTACTCTATTTAGTGTTCTTTGAAGTCTAACTTGCTAGTTTGGCCTTCGTGCAACGTTCGTAAGTTAAAGATGCGAATAGACGAAGTTAAGTTTGAAATTGCACAAAAACGTGAAAAACTCCTCTATGGAGAGAGTTGAGCAATTCCAAAGCATCAATGTGGACCGCTGTACTCTATTTAGTGTTGTTAGAAGTCTAACTTGCTAGTTGAGCCTTCGTGCCACGTTTTCGTAAGTTAAAGACGTGAATATACCAAGTTCTGTTTGAAATTACACAAAAACGAGAAAAGCTCCTCTATGGAGAGAGTTGAGCAATGCCAAAGCATCAATGTGGACCGTTGTACTTTATTTAGTGCCCTTACAAATCTAACTTGCTAGTTGAGCCTTCGTGCCACGGTTCGTAAGGTAAAGATGCGAATAGACCAAGTTATGTTTGAAATTGCACAAAAACGTGAAAAGCTCCTCTATGGAGAGAGTTGAGCAATTCCAAAGCATCAATGTGGACCGTTGTACTCTATTTAGTGTTCTTTAAGGTCTAACTTGCTAGTTTAGCTTTCGTGCAACGTTTCGTAAGTTAAAGATGCGAATAGACCAAGTTATGTTTGAAATTGCACAAAAACGTGAAAAGCACCTCTATGGAGAGAGTTGAGCAATTCCAATGCATCAATGTGGACCGTTGTACTCTATTTAGTGTTCTTAGAAGTCAGACTTGCTAGTTTAGCTTTCGTGCAACGTTTCATAAGTTAAAGATGCGAATAGACCAAGTTATGTTCGAAATAGCGCAAATACGTGAAAAGCTCCTCTATGGAGATAGTTGAGCAATACCAAAGCATCAATGTGGACCGCTGTACTCTATTTAGTGCTCTTAGAAGTCTAACTTGCTAGTTTAGCCTTCGTGCAACGTTTCGTAAGTTAAAGGATGCGAATAGACCAAGCTATGTTTGAAATTACACAAAAACGTGAAAAGCTCCTCTATGGAGAGAGTTGAGCAATTCCAAAGCATCAATGTGGACCGTTGTACTCTATTTAGTGTTCATAGGAGTCTAAGTTGCTAGTTTAGCCTTCGTGCAAACGTTTCGTAAGTTAAAGATGCGAATAGACCAAGTTATGTTTGAAATTGCACAAAAACGTGAAAAGCTCCTCTATGGAGAGGGTTGAGCAATTCCAAAGCATCATTGTGGACCGTTGTACTTGATTTATTATTCTTAGATGTCTAACTTGCTAGTTTAGCCTTCGTGCAATGTTTCGTAAGTTAAAGATGCGAATAGACCAAGTTATGTTTGAAATTGCACAAAAACGTGAAAAGCTCCTCTATGGAGAGGGTTGAGCAATTCCAAAGCATCAATGTGGACCGTTGTACTCTATTTAGTGTTCTTTAAGGTCTAACTTGCTAGTTTAGCTTTCGTGCAACGTTTCGTAAGTAAAGATGCGAATAGACCAGTTATGTTCGAAATAGCACAAATACGTGAAAAGCTCCTCTATGGAGAGAGTTGAGCAATACCAAAGCATCAATGTGGACGTCTGTACTCTATTTAGTGCTCTTAGAAGTCTAACTTGCTAGTTTAGCCTTCGTGCAACGTTTCGTAAGTTAAAGATGCGAATAGACCAAGCTATGTTTGAAATTACACAAAAACGTGAAAAGCTCCTCTATGGAGAGAGTTGAGCAATTCCAAAGCATCAATGTGGACCGTTGTACTCTATTTAGTGTTCATAGGAGTCTAAGTTGCTAGTTTAGCCTTCGTGCAACGTTTCGTAAGTTAAAGATGCGAATAGACCAAGTTATGTTTGAAATTGCACAAAAACATGAAAAGCTCCTCTATGGAGAGAGTTGAGCAATTCCAAAGCATCAATGTGGGCCGTTGTACTCTATTTAGTGCTCCTACAAGTCTAACTTGCTAGTTGAGCCTTCGTGCCACGTTTCGTAAGGTAAAGATGCGAATAGACCAAGTTATGTTTGAAATTGCACAAAAAGGTGAAGAGCTTTTCAAAGCATCAACGTGGACCATTGTACTCTATTTAGTGTTCTTTGAAGTCTAACTTGCTAGTTTGGCCTTCGTGCAACGTTTCGTAAGTTAAAGATGCGAATAGACGAAGTTAAGTTTGAAATTGCACAAAAACGTGAAAAACTCCTCTATGGAGAGAGTTGAGCAATTCCAAAGCATCAATGTGGACCGCTGTACTCTATTTAGTGTTGTTAGAAGTCTAACTTGCTAGTTGAGCCTTCGTGCCACGTTTCGTAAGTTAAAGACGTGAATATACCAAGTTCTGTTTGAAATTACACAAAAAACGAGAAAAGCTCCTCTATGGAGAGAGTTGAGCAATGCCAAAGCATCAATGTGGACCGTTGTACTTTATTTAGTGCCCTTACAAATCTAACTTGCTAGTTGAGCCTTCGTGCCACGGTTCGTAAGGTAAAGATGCGAATAGACCAAGTTATGTTTGAAATTGCACAAAAACGTGAAAAGCTCCTCTATGGAGAGGGTTGAGCAATTCCAAAAGCATCAATGTGGACCGTTGTACTCTATTTAGTGTTCTTTAAGGTCTAACTTGCTAGTTTAGCTTTCGTGCAACGTTTCGTAAGTTAAAGATGCGAATAGACCAAGTTATGTTTGAAATTGCACAAAAACGTGAAAAGCACCTCTATGGAGAGAGTTGAGCAATTCCAATGCATCAATGTGGACCGTTGTACTCTATTTAGTGTTCTGTAGAAAGTCAGACTTGCTGAGTTTAGGCCTTCGTAGCAACTGTTTCATAAGTGAAAGATGCGAATAGACCGAAGTTAGTGTTCGAAATGAGCGCAAATACGTGAAAAGCTCACTCTATGGAGAATAGTTGAGCAATACCAAAGCATCAATGTGGACCGCTGTACTCTATTTAGTGCTCCTTAGAAGCTAACTTGCTAAGTTTAGCCTGTCGGGCAACGTTTCGTAAGTTAAAGATGCGAATAGACCCAAGCTAAATGTTTGAAAATTACACAAAAACGTGAAAAGCTCCTCTATGGAGAGAGTTGAGCAATTCCAAAGCATCAATGTGGACCGTTGTACTCTATTTAGTGTTCATAGGAGTCTAAGTTGCTAGTTTTAGCCTTCGTGCAACGTTTCGTAAGTTAAAGATGCGAATAGACCAAGTTATGTTTTGAAATTCACAAAAAACATGAAAAGCTCCTCTATGTGGAGAGTTGAGCAATTCCAAAGCATCAATGTGGGCCGTTGTACTCTATTTAGTGCTCCTACAAGTCTAACTTGCTAGTTGAGCCTTCGTGCCACGTTTCGTAAGGTAAAGATGCGAATAGACCAAGTTATGTTTGAAATTGCACAAAAAGTGAAGAGCTTTTCAAAGCATCAATGTGGACCTTGTACTCTATTTAGTGTTCTTTGAAGTCTAACTTGCTAGTTTGGCCTTCGTGCAACGTTCGTAAGTTAAAAGATACGAATAGACCAAGTTATGTTTGAAATTGCACAAAAACGTGAAAAGCACCTCTATGGAGAGAGTTGAGCAATTCCAATGCATCAATGTGGACCGTTGTACTCTATTTAGTGTTCTCAGAAGTCTGACTTGCTAGTTTAGCCTTTGTGCAACGTTTCGTAAGTTAAAGATGCGAATAGACCAAGTTATGTTCGAAATTGCACAAAAACGTGAAAAGCTCCTCTATGGAGAGAGTTGAGCAATCCAAAGCATCAATGTGGACCGTTGTACTCTATTTAGTGCTTCTTAGAAGTCTAACTTGCTAGTTTAGCCTTCGTGCATCGTTTCGTAAGTTAAAGATGCGAATAGACCATTATGTTTGAAATTGCACAAAAACGTGAAAAGCTCCTCTATGGAGAGAGTTGAGCAATTCCAAAGCATCAATGTGGACTGTTGAACTCATTTAGTGTTCTTAGAAGTCTAACTTGCTAGTTTAGCCTTCGTGCAACGTTTCATAAGTTAAAGATGCGAATAGACCAAGTTATGTTTGAAATTGCACAAAAACGTGAAAAGCTCCTCTATGGAGAGAGTTTAGCAATTCCAATGCATCAATGTGGACCGTTGTACTCTATTTAGTGTTCTTAGAAGTCTGACTTGCTAGTTTAGCCTTCGTGCAACGTTTCGTAAGTTAAAGATGCCAATAGACCAAGTTATGTTTGAAATTGCACAAAAACGTGAAAAGCTCCTCTATGGAGAGAGTTGAGCAATTCCAAAGCATCAATGTGGACCGTTGTACTCTATTTAGTGCTCTTAGAAGTCTAACTTGCTAGTTTAACCTTCGTGCAACGTTTCGTAAGTTAAAGACAATAGACCAAGTTATGTTTGAAATTGCACAAAAACGTGAAAAGCTCCTCTATGGAGAGAGTTGAGCAATTCCAAAGCATCAATGTGGACCGTTGTACTCTATTTAGTGCTCTTACAAGTCTAACTTGCTAGTTGAGCATTCGTGCCACATTTCTTAAGTTAAAGATGCGATAGACAAGTTACGTTTGAAATTGCACAAAAACGTGAAAAGCTCCTCTATGGAGAGACTTGAACAATTCCAAGCATCAATGTGGGCCGTTGTACTCTATTTAGTGCTCTTACAAGTCTAACTTGCTAGTTGAGCCTTCGTGCCATGTTTTGTAAGGTAAAGATGCGAATAGACCAAGTTATGTTTGAAATTGTACAAAAACGTGAAAAGCTTCTATGGGAGAGTTGAGCAATTCCAAAGCATCAACGTGGACCGTTGTACTCTATTTAGTATTCTTAGAAGTCTAACTTGCTGGTTAGCCTTCGTGCAACGTTTCGTAAGTTAAAGATGCGAATAGACCAAGTTATGTTTGAAATTGCACAAAAACGTGAAAAGCTCCTCTATGGGGAGGTTGAGCACTTCCAAAGATCAATATAGACCGTTGTACTCTATTTAGTGCTCTTACAAGTCTAACTTGCTGTTAGCCTTCGTGCCACGTTTCGTAAGTTAAAGATGCGAATAGACCAAGTTATGTTTGAAATTGCACAAAAACGTGAAAAGCTCCTCATGGATAGAGTTGAGCAATTCCAAAGCATCAAGTGGATCGTTGTACTCTATTTAGTGCCCTTACAAATCTAACTTGCTAGTTGAGCCTTCGTGCACGTTTCGTAAGGTAAAGATGCGAATAGACCAAGTTATGTTTAAATTGCAAAAAACGTGAAAAGCTCCTCTATGGAGAGGGTTGAGCAATTCCAAAGCATCAACGTGGACCGTTGTACTCTATTTAGTGTTCTTTGAAGTCTGACTTGCTAGTTTAGCCTTCGTGCACGTTTCGTAAGTTAAAGATGCGAATATGAAGTTAAGTTTCAAATTGCACAAAAACGTGAAAAGCTCATCTATGGAGAGAGTTGAGCAATTCCAAAGCATCAATGTGGACCGTGTACTCTATTTAGTGCTGTTAGAAGTCTAACTTGCTAGTTGAGCCTTCGTGCCACGTTTCATAAGTTAAAGACGCGAATATAGCAAGTTCTGTTTGAAATTACACAAAAATGAGAAAGCTCCTCTATGGAGAGAGTTTAGCAATGCCAAAGCATCAATGTGGACCGTTGTACTTTATTTAGTGCCCTTACAATCTAACTTGCTAGTTGAGCCTTCGTGCCACGTTTCGTAAGTAAAGATGCGAATAGACCAAGTTATGTTTGAAATTGCACAAAAACGTGACAAGCTCCTCTATGGAGAGGGTTGAGCAATTCCAAAGCATCAATGTGGACCGTTGTCCTCGATTTATTATTCTTAGAAGTCTAACTTGCTAGTTTAGCCTTCGTGCAACGTTTCGTAAGTTAAAGATGCGAATAGACCAAGTTATGTTTGAAATTGCACAAAAACGTGAAAAGCACCTCTATGGAGAGAGTTGAGCAATTCCAATGCATCAATGTGGACCGTTGTACTCTATTTAGTGTTCTTAGAAGTCAACTTGCTAGTTTAGCCTTCGTACAACGTTTCATAAGTTAAAGATGCGAATAGACCAAGTTATGTTCGAAATAGCACAAACGTGAAAAGCTCCTCTATGGAGAGAGTTGAGCAATTCCAAAGCATCAATGTGGACCGCTTGTACTCTATTTAGTGCTCTTAGAAGTCTAACTTGCTAGTTTAGCCTTCGTGCAACGTTTCGTACGTTAAAGATGCGAATAGACCAAGCTATGTTTGAAATTGTACAAAAAGTGAAAAGCTCCTCTATGGAGAGAGTTGAGCAATTCCAAAGCATCAATGTGGACCGTTGTACTCTATTTAGTGTTCATAGGTCTAAGTTGCTAGTTTAGCCTTCGTGCAACGTTTCGTAAGTTAAAGATGCGAATAGACCAAGTTATGTTTGAAATTGCACAAAAACATGAAAAGCTCCTCTATGGAGAGTTGAGCAATTCCAAAGCATCAATGTGGGCCGTTGTACTCTATTTAGTGCTCCTACAAGTCTAACTTGCTAGTTGAGCCTTCGTGCCACGTTTCGTAAGTAAAGATGCGAATAGACCAAGTTATGTTTGAAATTGCACAAAAAGTGAAGAGCTTTTCAAAGCATCAACGTGGACCGTTGTACTCTATTTAGTGTTCTTTCAAGCCTAACTTGCTAGTTTGGCCTTCGTGCAACGTTTCGTAAGTTAAAGATGCGAATAGACCAAGTTATGTTTGAAATTGCACAAAAACGTGAAAAGCACCTCTATGGAGAGAGTTGAGCAATTCCAATGCATCAATGTGGACTGTTGTACTCTATTTAGTGTTCTTAGAAGTCTGACTTGCTAGTTTAGCCTTCGTGCAACGTTTCGTAAGTTAAAGATGCGAATAGATGAAGTTATGTTTCAAATTGCACAAAACGTGAAAAGCTCCTCTATGGAGAGAGTTGAGCAATTCCAAAGCATCAATGTGGACCGCTGTACTCTATTTAGTGTTCTTAGAAGTCAGACTTGCTAGTTTAGCCTTCGTGCAACGTTTCATAAGTTAAAGATGCGAATAGACCAAGTTATGTTCGAAATACGCAAAACGTGAAAAGCTCCTCTATGGAGATAGTTGAGCAATTCCAAAGCATCAATGTGGACCGCTGTACTCTATTTAGTGCTCTTAGAAGTCTAACTTGCTAGTTTAGCCTTCGTGCAACGTTTCGTAAGTTAAAGATGCGAATAGACCAAGTTATGTTTGAAATTACACAAAAACGTGAAAAGCTCCTCTATGGAGAGAGTTGAGCAATTCCAAAGCATCAATGTGGACCGTTGTACTCTATTTAGTGTTCATAGGTCTAAGTTGCTAGTTTAGCCTTCGTGCAACGTTTCGTAAGTTAAAGATGCGAATAGACCAAGTTATGTTTGAAATTGCACAAAACATGAAAAGCTCCTCTATGGAAGAGTTGAGCAATTCCAAAGCATCAATGTGGGCCGTTGTACTCTATTTAGTGCTCCTACAAGTCTAACTTGCTAGTTGAGCCTTCGTGCCAACGTTTCGTAAGTAAAGATGCGAATAGACCAAGTTATGTTTGAAATTGCACAAAAGTGAAGATCTTTTCAAAGCATCAACGTGGACCGTTGTACTCTATTTAGTGTTCTTTCAAGCCTAACTTGCTAGTTTGGCCTTCGTGCAACGTTTCGTAAGTTAAAGATGCGAATAGACCAAGTTATGTTTGAAATTGCACAAAAACGTGAAAAGCACCTCTATGGAGAGAGTTGAGCAATTCCAAAGCATCAATGTGGACTGTTGTACTCTATTTAGTGTTCTCAAGAAGTCTGACTTGCTAGTTTAGCCTTTGTGCAACGTTTCGTAACTAAAGATGCGAATAGACCAAGTTATGTTTGAAATTGCACAAAATGAAAAGCTCCTCTATGGAGAGGGTTGAGCAATTCCAAAGCATCAATGTGGACCGTTGTACTCTATTTAGTGTTCTTTAAGGTCTACTTGCTAGTTTAGCCTTCGTGCAACGTTTCGTAAGTTAAAGATGCGAATAGACCAAGTTATGTTCGAAATAGCACAAATACGTGAAAAGCTCCTCTATGGAGAGTTGAGCAATTCCAAAGCATCAATGTGGACTGTTGAACTCTATTTAGTGTTCTTAGAAGTCTGACTTGCTAGTTTAGCCTTCGTGCAACATTTCGTAAGTTAAAGATGCCAATAGACCAAGTTATGTTCGAAATTGCACAAAACGTGAAAAGCTCCTCTATGGAGAGAGTTGAGCAATTCCAAAGCATCAATGTGGACCGTTTGACTCTATTTAGTGCTCTTAGAAGTCTAACTTGCTAGTTTAGCCTTCGTGCAACGTTTCGTAAGGTAAAGACGCGAATAGACCAAGTTATGTTCGAAATAGCACAAAACGTGAAAAGCTCCTCTATGGAGAGAGTTGAGCAATTCCAAAGCATCAATGTGGACTGTTGAACTCTATTTAGTGTTCTTAGAAGTCTGACTTGCTAGTTTAGCCTTCGTGCAACATTTCGTAAGTTAAAGATGCGAATAGACCAAGTTATGTTTGAAATTGCACAAAAACGTGAAAAGCACCTCTATGGAGAGAGTTGAGCAATTCCAATGCATCAATGTGGACTGTTGTACTCTATTTAGTGTTCTCAGAAGTCTGACTTGCTAGTTTAGCCTTCGTGCAACATTTCGTAAGTTAAAGATGCGAATAGACCAAGTTATGTTTGAAATTGCACAAAAACGTGAAAAGCACCTCTATGGAGAGAGTTGAGCAATTCCAATGCATCAATGTGGACTGTTGTACTCTATTTAGTGTTCTCAGAAGTCTGACTTGCTAGTTTAGCCTTTGTGCAACGTTTCGTAAGTTAAAGATGCGAATAGACCATGTTATGTTTGAAATTGCACAAAAACGTGAAAAGCTCCTCTATGGAGAGAGTTGAGCAATTCCAAAGCATCAATGTGGACTGTTGAACTCTATTTAGTGTTCTTAGAAGTCTGACTTGCTAGTTTAGCCTTCGTGCAACATTTCGTAAGTTAAAGATGCCAATAGACCAAGTTATGTTCGAATTGCACAAAAACGTGAAAAGCCCTCTATGGAGAGAGTTGAGCAATTCCAAAGCATCAATGTGGACCGTTGTACTTTATTTAGTGCTCTTAGAAGTCTAACTTGCTAGTTTAACCTTCGTGCAACGTTTCGTAAGGTAAAGACGCGAATAGACCAAGTTATGTTTGAAATTGCGCAAAAACGTGAAAAGCTCCTCTATGGAGAGAGTTGAGCAATTTCAAAGCATCAATGTGGACCGTTGTACTCTATTTTGTGCTCTTACAAGTCTAACTTGCTAGTTGAGCATTCGTGCACGTTTCTTAAGTTAAAGATGCGATAGATCAAGTTACGTTTGAAATTGCACAAAAACGTGAAAAGCTCCTCTATGGAGAGACTTGAACAATTCCGAAGCATCAATGTGGGCTGTTGTACTCTATTTAGTGCTCTTACAAGTCTAACTTGGTAGTTGAGCCTTCGTGCCATGTTTCGTAAGGTAAAGATGCGAATAGACCAAGTTATGTTTGAAATTGTACAAAAACGTGAAAAGCTTTTCTATGGGGAGAGTTGAGCAATTCCAAAGCATCAACGTGGACCATTGTATTGTATTTAGTATTCTTAGAAGTCTAACTTGCTGGTTTAGCCTTCGTGCAACGTTTCGTAAGTTAAAGATGCGAATAGACCAAGTTATGTTTGAAATTGCACAAAAACATGAAAAGCTCCTCTATGGGGAGAGTTGAGCAATTCCAAAGAATCAATGTAGACCGTTGTACTCTATTTAGTGCTCTTACAAGTCTAACTTGCTGGTTTAGCCTTCGTGCCATGTTTCGTAAGTTAAAGATGCGAATAGACCAAGTTATTTTTGAAATTGCACAAAAACGTGAAAAGCTCCTCATGGAGAGAGTTGAGCAATTCCAAAGCATCAATGTGGACCGTTGCACTCTATTTAGTGTTCTTAGAAGTCTAACTTGCTAGTTGAGCCTTCGTGCCACGTTTCGTAAGGTAAAGACGCGATAGACCAAGTTTCTCTCTCCATTGAGGAGCTTTTCACGTTTTTGTGCAATTTCAAAACATAACTTGATCTATTCGCATCTTTAACTTACGAAACGTTTCACGAAGGCTAAACTAGCAGTTAGACTTGTAAGAACACTAAATAGAGTGCAACGGTCCACATTGATGCTTTGGAATTGCTCAACTCTCTCCTTGAGGAGCTTTTCACGTTTTTGTGCAATTTCAAATAACTTGTCTATTCATATCTTTAACTTACGAAAGGTTCACGAAGGCTAAACTAGAAGTTAGACTTGTAAGAACACTAAATTGAGTGCAATGGTCCACATTGATGCTTTGGAATTGCTCAACTCTCTCCATAGAGGAGCTTTTCATATTTTTGTGCAATTTCAAACATAAGTTGGTCTATTAGCATCTTTAACTTACGAAACGTTTCACGAAGGCTAAACTGCAAGTTAGACTGTAAGATCACTAAATAGAATGGAACGGTCCACATTGATGCTTTAAAATTGCTCAACTCTCTCCATTGCGGAGCTTTTCACGTTTTTGTGCTATTTCAAACATAACGTGGTCTATTCGCATCTTAACTTACGAAACGTTTCACGAAGGCTGAACTAGCAAGTTAGACTTGTAGGAACACTAAATAGAGTGCAACGGTCCACATTGATGCTTTGGAATTGCTCAACTCTCTCCATAGGGGAGCTTTTGATGTTTTCGTGCAATTTCAAACATAACTTGGTCTATTCGCGTCTTTACCTTACGAAACGTGGCACGAAGGCTCAACTAGCAAGTTAGACTTCTAAGAACACTAAATAGAGTACAACGGTCCACATTGATGCTGAGGAATTGCTCAACTCTCTCCATAGAGGAGCTTTTCACGTTTTTGTGCAATTTCAAACATAACTTGGTCTATTCACGTCTTTACCTTATGAACGTTTCACGAAGGCTAAACTAGCAAGTTAGACTTGTAAGAACCACTAAAGAGAGTGCAGCGGTCCACATTGATGCATTGGAATTGCTCATTTCTCTCCATAGAGGAGCTTTTCACCTTTTTGTGCACATTCAAAACATAACTTGGGCTATTCCCGTCATTACCTTACGAAACGTGGCACGAAGGCTAAACTAGCAAGTTAGACTTGTAAGAACACTAAATAGAGTGCAACGGTCCACATTGATGCTTTGGAATTGCTCAACTCTCTCCAGTAGGAGGAGCTTTCACGTTTTTGTGCAATTTCAAACATAACTTGGTCTATTCGCAGTCTTTAACTTACGAAACGTTGCACGAAGGCTAAACTAGAAAGTTAGACTTGTAAGAGCACTAAATAGAGTACAACGGTCCACATTGATGCTTGGAATTGCTCAACTCTCTCCCTAGAGGAGCTTTTCACATTTTTGTGCAATTTCAAACATAACTTGGTCTATTCGCATCTTTAACTTACGAAAACGGTTTCACGAAGGCTAAACTAGCAAGTTAGACTTGTAAGAAGCACTAAATAGAGTACGGAACGGTCCACATTGATGCTTTGGAATTGCTCAACTCTCTCCATAGAGGAGCTTTTCACGTTTTTGTGCCAATTTCAAACATAACTTGGTCTATTCGCGTCTTTACCTTACGAAACGTGGCACGAAGGCTAGACTAGCAAGTTAGACTTTCAAGAACACTAAATAGAGTACAACGGTCCACATTGATGCTTTGGAATTGCTCAACTCTCTCCATAGAGGAGCGTTCACGTTTTGTGCAATTTCAAACATAACTTGGTCTATTCGCATCTTTAACTTACGAAACGTGGCACGAAGGCTAAACCTAGCAAGTTAGACTTGTAAGAGCACTAAATAGAGTCACAACGGTACCACATTGATGCTTTGGAATTGCTTCAACTCTCTCCATAGAGGAGCTTTTCACGTTTTTTATGCAATTTCAAACATAACTTGGTCTATTCGCATCTTTAACTTACGAAACGTTGCACGAAGGCTAAGCTAGCAAGTTAGACTTGTAAGAACACTAAATAGAGTGCAACAGGTCCACATTGATGCTTTGGAATTGCTCAAACTCTCTCCATAGAGGAACTTTTCACGTTTTTGTGCAATTTCAAACATAACTTGGTCTATTCGCGATCTTTATCTTATGAAACGTTGCACGAAGGCTAAACTAGCAAGTTAGACTTGTAAGGAACACTAAATAGAGTGCAACGGTCCACATTGATGCTTTGGAATTGCTCAACTCTCTCCATAGAGGAGCTTTTCACGTTTTTGTGCAATTTCAAACATAACTTGGTCTATTTCGCATTCTTTAACTTACGAAACGTGGCACGAAGGCTACACTAGCAGAGTTAGACTTGTAAGAACACTAAATAGAGTGCAACGGTCACATTGATGCTTTGGAATTGCTCAACTCTCTCCATAGAGGAGCTTTCCACGTTTTTGTGCAATTTCAAACATAACTTGGTCTATTCGCGTCTTTAACTTACGAAACGTGCACGAAGGCTCAACTAGCAAGTAGACTTGTAAGAAGCACTAAATAGAGTGCAACGGTCCACATTGATGCTTTGGAATT
The DNA here is from genome assembly GCF_013401445.1 of Tripterygium wilfordii. Lineage (NCBI taxonomy): Eukaryota > Viridiplantae > Streptophyta > Magnoliopsida > Celastrales > Celastraceae > Tripterygium > Tripterygium wilfordii. The sequence goes on along the minus strand of NW_024056206.1, from coordinate 91,114 downwards.
GCTCAACTCTCTCCATAGAGGAGCTTTTCACGTTTTTGTGCAATTTCAAACATAACTTGGTCTATTCGCTATTTAACTTACGAAACGTTGCACGAAGGCTAAACTAGCAAGTTAGACTTGTAAGAACACTAAATAGAGTGCAACGGTCCACATTGATGCTTTGGAATTGCTCAACTCTCTCCGTAGAGGAGCTTTTCACGTTTTTTGTGCCATTTCAAACATAACTTGGTCTATTCGCATCTTTACCTTACGAAACGTGGCACGAAGGCTCAAACTAGCAAGTTAGACTTGTAAGAACACTAAATAGAGTACAACGGTCCACATTGCATGCTTTGGAATTGCTCAACTCTCTCCATAGAGGAGCTTTTCCACGTTTTTTGTGCAATTTCAAACATAACTTGGTCTATTCGCTTCTTTAACTTACGAAACATTGCACGAAGGCTAAACTAGCAAGTTAGACTTGTAAGAAGCACTAAATAGAGTGCTAACGGTCCACATTGATGCTTTGGAATTGCTCAACTCTCTCCGTAGAGGAGCTTTTCACTTTTTTGTGCAATTTCAAACATAACTTGGTCTATTCGCATCTTTAACTTACGAAACGTTGCACGAAGGCTAAACTAGCAAGTTAGACTTGTAAGAACACTAAATAGAGTGCAACGGTCCACATTGATGCTTTGGAATTGCTCAACTCTCTCCGTAGAGGAGCTTTTCACGTTTTTGTGCAATTTCAAACATAACTTGGTCTATTCGCAGTCTTTAACTTACGAAACAGTGGCACGAAGGCTCAACTAGCTAAGTTAGACTTGTAAGAGCACTAAATAGAGTACAACGGTCCACATTGATGCTTTGGAATTGCTCAACTCTCTCCATAGACGAGCTTTTCACGTTTTTGTGCAATTTCAAACATAACTTGGTCTATTCGCATCTTTAACTTACGAAACGTTGCACGAAGGCTAAACTAGCAAGTTAGACTTGTAAGAAGCACTAAATAGAGTGCAAACGGTCCACATTGATGCTTTGGAATTGCTCAACTCTCTCCATAGAGGAGCTTTCACGTTTTTGTGCAATTTCAAACATAACTTGGTCTATTCGCAGTCTTTACCTTACGAAACGTGGCACGAAGGCTCAACTAGCAAGTTAGACTTGTAAGAGCACTAAATAGAGTACAACGGTCCACATGATGCTTTGGAATTGCTCAAACTCTCTCCGTAGAGGAGCTTTTCACGTTTTTGTGCAATTTCAAACATAACTTGGTCTATTCGCGATCTTTACCTTACGAAACGTGGCACGAAGGCTCAACTAGCAAGTTAGACTTGTAAGAGCACTAAATAGAGTGCAACGGTCCACATTGATGCTTTGGAATTGCTCAACTCTCTCCATAGGAGGAGCTTTCACGTTTTTGTGCAATTTCAAAACATAACTTGGTCTATTCGCATCTTTAACTTACGAAACGTTGCACGAAGGCTAACTAGCAAGTTAGACTTGTAAGAGCACTAAATAGAGTGCAACGGTCCACATTGATGCTTTGGAATTGCTCAACTCTCTCCAGTAGAGGAGCTTTCACGTTTTTGTGCAATTTCAACATAACTTGGTCTATTCAGCAGTCTTTAACTTACGAAACGTGGCACGAAGGCTAACTAGCAAGTTAGACTTGTAAGAGCACTAAATAGAGTACAACGGTCCACATTGATGCTTTGGAATTGCTCAACTCTCTCCATAGAGGAGCTTTTCACGTTTTTGTGGCAATTTCAAACATAACTTGGTCTATTCGCATCTTTAACTTACGAAACGTGGCACGAAGGCTCAACTAGCAAGTTAGACTTGTAAGAGCACTAAATAGAGTACAACGGTCCACATTGATGCTTTGGAATTGCTCAACTCTCTCCAGTAGAGGAGCTTTTCACGTTTTTGTGCAATTTCAAACATAACTTGGTCTATTCGCGTCTTTACTTACGAAACGTGGCACGAAGGCTAAACTAGCAAGTTAGACTTGTAAGAGCACTAAATAGAGTACAACGGTCCACATTGATGCTTTGGAATTGCTCAACTCTCTCCGTAGAGGAGCTTTTCACGTTTTTGTGCAATTTCAAACATAACTTGGTCTATTCGCATCTTTAACTTACGAAACGTTGCACGAAGGCTAAACTAGCAAGTTAGACTTGTAAGAGCACTAAATAGAGTGCAACGGTCCCACATTGATGCTTTGGAATTGCTTCAACTCTCTCCGTAGAGGAGCTTTTCCACGTTTTGTGCAATTTCAAACATAACTTGGTCTATTCGCGTCTTTACCTTACGAAACGTGGCACGAAGGCTCAACTAGCAAGTTAGACTTGTAAGAGCACTAAATAGAGTACAACGGTCCACATTGATGCTTTGGAAATTGCTCAACTCTCTCCATAGAGGAGCTTTTCACGTTTTTGTGCAATTTCAAACATAACTTGGGTCTATTCGCCATCTTTAACTTACGAAACGTTGCACGAAGGCTAAACTAGCAAGTTAGACTTGTAAAGAGCACTAAATAGAGTGACACGGTCCACATTGATGCTTTGGAATTGCTCAACTCTCTCCATAGAGGAGCTTTTCCACGTTTTTGTGCAATTTCAAACATAACTTGGTCTATTCGCGTCTTTACCTTACGAAACGTGGCACGAAGGCTCAACCTAGCAGGTTAGACTTGTAAGAGCACTAAATAGAGTACAACGGTCCACATTGATGCTTTGGAATTGCTCAACTCTCTCCATAGAGGAGCTTTTCACGTTTTTGTGCAATTTCAAACATAACTTGGTCTATTCGCAGTCTTTAACTTACGAAACGTGCACGAAGGCTCAACTAGCAAGTTAGACTTGTAAGAGCACTAAATAGAGTGCAACGGTCCACATTGATGCTTTGGAATTGCTCAACTCTCTCCATAGAGGAGCTTTTCACTTTTTGTGCAATTTCAAACATAACTTGGTCTATTCGCATCTTTAACTTACGAAACAGTTGCACGAAGGCTAAACTAGCAAGTTAGACTTGTAAGAAGCACTAAATAGAGTGCAACGGTCCACATTGATGCTTTGGAATTGCTCAACTCTCTCCAGTAGAGGAGCTTTTCACGTTTTTGTGCAATTTCAAACATAACTTGGTCTATTCGCATCTTTAAACTTACGAAACGTTGCACGAAGGCTAAACTAGCAAGTTAGACTTGTAAGAACACTAAATAGAGTGCAACGGTCCACATTGATGCTTTGGAATTGCCAACTCTCTCCAGTAGAGGAGCTTTTCACGTTTTTGTGAAATTTCAAACATAACTTGGTCTATTCGCATCTTTAACTTACGAAACGTTGCACGAAGGCTAAACTAGCAAGTTAGACTTGTAAGAACACTAAATAGAGTGCAACGGTCCACATTGATGCTTTGGAATTGCTCAACTCTCTCCGTAGAGGAGCTTTTCACGTTTTTGTGCAATTTCAAACATAACTTGGTCTATTCGCATCTTTAACTTACGAAACGTTGCACGAAGGCTAAACTAGCAAGTTAGACTTGTAAGAGCACTAAATAGAGTGCAAACGGTCCACATTGATGCTTTGGAATTGCTCAACTCTCTCCGTAGAGGAGCTTTTCACGTTTTTGTGCAATTTCAAACATAACTTGGTCTATTCGCATCTTTAACTTACTGAAACGTTGCACGAAGGCTAAACTAGCAAGTTAGACTTGTAAGAACACTAAATAGAGTGCAACGGTCCACATTGATGCTTTGGAATTGCTCAACTCTCTCCATAGAGGAGCTTTTCACGTTTTTGTGCAATTTCAAACATAACTTGGTCTATTCGCAGTCTTTACCTTACGAAACGTGGCACGAAGGCTCAACTAGCAAGTTAGACTTGTAAGAGCACTAAATAGAGTACAACGGTCCACATTGATGCTTTGGAATTGCTCAACTCTCTCCATAGAGGAGCTTTTCACGTTTTTGTGCAATTTCAAACATAACTTGGTCTATTCGCATCTTTAACTTACGAAACGTTGCACGAAGGCTAAACTAGCAAGTTAGACTTGTAAGAACACTAAATAGAGTGCAACGGTCCACATTGATGCTTTGGAATTGCTCAACTCTCTCCGTAGAGGAGCTTTTCACGTTTTTGTGCAATTTCAAACATAACTTGGTCTATTCGCGTCTTTACCTTACGAAACGTGCACGAAGGCTCAACTAGCAAGTTAGACTTGTAAGAGCACTAAAGAGTACAACGGTCCACATTGATGCTTTGGAATTGCTCAACTCTCTCCAGTAGAGGAGCTTTTCACGTTTTTGTGCAATTTCAAACATAACTTGGTCTATTCGCATCTTTACTTACGAAACGTGCACGAAGGCTCAACTAGCAAGTTAGACTTGTAAGAGCACTAAATAGAGTACAACGGTCCACATTGATGCTTTGGAATTGCTCAACTCTCTCCAGTAGAGGAGCTTTTCACGTTTTTGTGCAATTTCAAACATAACTTGGTCTATTCGCATCTTTAACTTACGAAACGTTGCACGAAGGCTAAACTAGCAAGTTAGACTTGTAAGAGCACTAAATAGAGTGCAACGGTCCACATTGATGCTTTGGAATTGCTCAACTCTCTCCATAGAGGAGCTTTTCACGTTTTTGTGCAATTTCAAACATAACTTGGTCTATTCGCATCTTTAACTTACGAAACGTTGCACGAAGGCTAAACTAGCAAGTTAGACTTGTAAGAACACTAAATAGAGTGCAACGGTCCACATTGATGCTTTGGAATTGCTCAACTCTCTCCGATAGAGGAGCTTTTCACGTTTTTGTGCAATTTCAAACATAACTTGGTCTATTCGCATCTTTAACTTACGAAACGTTGCACGAAGGCTAAACTAGCAAGTTAGACTTGTAAGAGCACTAAATAGAGTAGCAACGGTCCACATTGATGCTTTGGAATTGCTCAACTCTCTCCATAGAGGAGCTTTTCACGTTTTTGTGCAATTTCAAACATAACTTGGTCTATTCGCAGTCTTTACCTTACGAAACGTGGCACGAAGGCTCAACTAGCAAGTTAGACTTGTAAGAGCACTAAATAGAGTACAACGGTCCACATTGATGCTTTGGAATTGCTCAACTCTCTCCATAGAGGAGCTTTTCACGTTTTTGTGCAATTTCAAACATAACTTGGTCTATTCGCATCTTTAACTTACGAAACGTTGCACGAAGGCTAAACTAGCAAGTTAGACTTGTAAGAGCACTAAATAGAGTGCAACGGTCCACATTGATGCTTTGGAATTGCTCAACTCTCTCCATAGAGGAGCTTTTCACGTTTTTGTGCAATTTCAAACATAACTTGGTCTATTCGCATCTTTAACTTACGAAACGTTGCACGAAGGCTAAACTAGCAAGTTAGACTTGTAAGAACACTAAATAGAGTGCAACGGTCCACATTGATGCTTTGGAATTGCTCAACTCTCTCCGTAGAGGAGCTTTTCACGTTTTTGTGCAATTTCAAACATAACTTGGTCTATTCGCGATCTTTACCTTACGAAACGTGCACGAAGGCTCAACTAGCAAGTTAGACTTGTAAGAAGCACTAAATAGAGTACAACGGTCCACATTGATGCTTTGGAATTGCTCAACTCTCTCCATAGAGGAGCTTTTCACGTTTTGTGCAATTTCAAACATAACTTGTTCTATTCGCATCTTTAACTTACGAAACGTTGCACGAAGGCTAAACTAGCAAGTTAGACTTGTAAGAGCACGAAATAGAGTACAACGGTCCACATTGATGCTTTGGAATTGCTCAACTCTCTCCATAGAGGAGCTTTTCACGTTTTTGTGCAATTTCAAACATAACTTGGTCTATTCGCATCTTTAACTTACGAAACGTTGCACGAAGGCTAAACTAGCAAGTTAGACTTGTAAGAACACTAAATAGAGTGCAACGGTCCACATTGATGCTTTGGAATTGCTCAACTCTCTCCAGTAGAGGAGCTTTTCACGTTTTTGTGCAATTTCAAACATAACTTGGTCTATTCGCATCTTTAACTTACGAAACGTTGCACGAAGGCTAAACTAGCAAGTTAGACTTGTAAGAACACTAAATAGAGTGCAACGGTCCACATTGATGCTTTGGAATTGCTCAACTCTCTCCGTAGAGGAGCTTTTCACGTTTTTGTGCAATTTCAAACATAACTTGGTCTATTCGCGTCTTTACCTTACGAAACGTGGCACGAAGGCTCAACTAGCAAGTTAGACTTGTAAGAGCACTAAATAGAGTACAACGGTCCACATTGATGCTTTGGAATTGCTCAACTCTCTCCATAGAGGAGCTTTTCACGTTTTTGTACAATTTCAAACATAACTTGGTCTATTCGCATCTTTAACTTGCGAAATGTTGCACGAAGGCTAAACTAGCAAGTTAGACTTGTAAGAACACTAGATAGTGTGCAACGGTCCACATTGATGCTTTGGAATTGCTCAACTCTCTCCATAGAGGAGCTTTTCACGTTTTTGTGCAATTTCAAACATAACTTGGTCTATTCGCATCTTTAACTTACGAAACGTTGTACGAAGGCTAAACTAGCAAGTTAGACTTGTAAGAACACTTAATAGAGTGCAACGGTCCACATTGATGCTTTGGAATTGCTCAACTCTCTCCAGTAGAGGAGCTTTTCACGTTTTTGTGCAATTTCAAACATAACTTGGTCTATTCGCAGTCTTTAACTTACGAAACGTGGCACGAAGGCTCAACTAGCAAGTTAGACTTGTAAGAGCACTAAATAGAGTACAACGGTCCACATTGATGCTTTGGAATTGCTCAACTCTCTCCATAGAGGAGCTTTTCACGTTTTTGTGCAATTTCAAACATAACTTGGTCTATTCGCATCTTTAACTTACGAAACGTTGTACGAAGGCTAAACTAGCAAGTTAGACTTGTAAGAGCACTAAATAGAGTAGCAACGGTCCACATTGATGCTTTGGAATTGCTCAACTCTCTCCATAGAGGAGCTTTTCACGTTTTTGTGCAATTTCAAACATAACTTGGTCTATTCGCATCTTTAACTTACGAAACGTTGCACGAAGGCTAAACTAGCAAGTTAGACTTGTAAGAACACTAAATAGAGTGCAACGGTCCACATTGATGCTTTGGAATTGCTCAACTCTCTCCATAGAGGAGCTTTTCACGTTTTTGTGCAATTTCAAACATAACTTGGTCTATTCGCATCTTTAACTTACGAAACGTTGCACGAAGGCTAAACTAGCAAGTTAGACTTGTAAGAAGCACTAAATAGAGTACAACGGTCCACATTGATGCTTTGGAATTGCTCAACTCTCTCCATAGAGGAGCTTTTCACGTTTTTGTGCAATTTCAAACATAACTTGGTCTATTCGCATCTTTAACTTACGAAACGTTGCACGAAGGCTAAACTAGCAAGTTAGACTTGTAAGAACACTAAATAGAGTGCAACGGTCCACATTGATGCTTTGGAATTGCTCAACTCTCTCCATAGAGGAGCTTTTCACGTTTTTGTGCAATTTCAAACATAACTTGGTCTATTCGCATCTTTAACTTACGAAACGTTGCACGAAGGCTAAACTAGCAAGTTAGACTTGTAAGAACACTAAATAGAGTGCAACGGTCCACATTGATGCTTTGGAATTGCTCAACTCTCTCCATAGAGGAGCTTTTCACGTTTTTGTGCAATTTCAAACATAACTTGGTCTATTCGCATCTTTACCTTACGAAACGTGGCACGAAGGCTAAACTAGCAAGTTAGACTTGTAAGAGCACTAAATAGAGTACAACGGTCCACATTGATGCTTTGGAATTGCTCAACTCTCTCCATAGAGGAGCTTTTCACGTTTTTGTGCAATTTCAAACATAACTTGGTCTATTCGCATCTTTAACTTACGAAACGTTGCACGAAGGCTAAACTAGCAAGTTAGACTTGTAAGAGCACTAAATAGAGTACAACGGTCCACATTGATGCTTTGGAATTGCTCAACTCTCTCCATAGAGGAGCTTTTCACGTTTTTGTGCAATTTCAAACATAACTTGGTCTATTCGCATCTTTAACTTACGAAACGTTGCACGAAGGCTAAACTAGCAAGTTAGACTTGTAAGAACACTAAATAGAGTGCAACGGTCCACATTGATGCTTTGGAATTGCTCAACTCTCTCCATAGAGGAGCTTTTCACGTTTTTGTGCAATTTCAAACATAACTTGGTCTATTCGCATCTTTAACTTACGAAACGTTGCACGAAGGCTAAACTAGCAAGTTAGACTTGTAAGAACACTAAATAGAGTGCAACGGTCCACATTGATGCTTTGGAATTGCTCAACTCTCTCCATAGAGGAGCTTTTCACGTTTTTGTGCAATTTCAAACATAACTTGGTCTATTCGCGTCTTTACCTTACGAAACGTGGCACGAAGGCTCAACTAGCAAGTTAGACTTGTAAGAGCACTAAATAGAGTACAACGGTCCACATTGATGCTTTGGAATTGCTCAACTCTCTCCATAGAGGAGCTTTTCACGTTTTTGTGCAATTTCAAACATAACTTGGTCTATTCGCATCTTTAACTTACGAAACGTTGCACGAAGGCTAAACTAGCAAGTTAGACTTGTAAGAACACTAAATAGAGTGCAACGGTCCACATTGATGCTTTGGAATTGCTCAACTCTCTCCATAGAGGAGCTTTTCACGTTTTTGTGCAATTTCAAACATAACTTGGTCTATTCGCATCTTTAACTTACGAAACGTTGCACGAAGGCTAAACTAGCAAGTTAGACTTGTAAGAGCACTAAATAGAGTACAACGGTCCACATTGATGCTTTGGAATTGCTCAACTCTCTCCATAGAGGAGCTTTTCACGTTTTTGTGCAATTTCAAACATAACTTGGTCTATTCGCATCTTTAACTTACGAAACGTTGCACGAAGGCTAAACTAGCAAGTTAGACTTGTAAGAACACTAAATAGAGTGCAACGGTCCACATTGATGCTTTGGAATTGCTCAACTCTCTCCATAGAGGAGCTTTTCACGTTTTTGTGCAATTTCAAACATAACTTGGTCTATTCGCATCTTTAACTTAGGAAACGTTGCACGAAGGCTAAACTAGCAAGTTAGACTTGTAAGAGCACTAAATAGAGTAGCAACGGTCCACATTGATGCTTTGGAATTGCTCAACTCTCTCCATAGAGGAGCTTTTCACGTTTTTGTGCAATTTCAAACATAACTTGGTCTATTCGCATCTTTAACTTACGAAACGTTGCACGAAGGCTAAACTAGCAAGTTAGACTTGTAAGAGCACTAAATAGAGTGCAACGGTCCACATTGATGCTTTGGAATTGCTCAACTCTCTCCGTAGAGGAGCTTTTCACGTTTTTGTGCAATTTCAAACATAACTTGGTCTATTCGCGTCTTTAACTTACGAAACATGGCACGAAGGCTCAACTAGTAAGTTACACTTGTAAGAAGCACTAAATAGAGTACAACGGTCCACATTGATGCTTTGGAATTGCTCAACTCTCTCCATAGAGGAGCTTTTCACGTTTTTGTGCAATTTCAAACATAACTTGGTCTATTCGCATCTTTAACTTACGAAACGTTGCACGAAGGCTAAACTAGCAAGTTAGACTTGTAAGAAGCACTAAATAGAGTACAACGGTCCACATTGATGCTTTGGAATTGCTCAACTCTCTCCAGTAGAGGAGCTTTTCACGTTTTTGTGCAATTTCAAACATAACTTGGTCTATTCGCAGTCTTTAACTTACGAAACGTTGCACGTAGGCTAAACTAGCAAGTTAGACTTGTAAGAACACTAAATAGAGTGCAACGGTCCACATTGATGCTTTGGAATTGCTCAACTCTCTCCAGAGAGGAGCTTTTCACGTTTTTGTGCAATTTCAAACATAACTTGGTCTATTCGCGTCTTTACCTTACGAAACGTGGCACGAAGGCTCAACTAGCAAGTTAGACTTGTAAGAACACTAAATAGAGTACAACGGTCCACATTGATGCTTTGGAATTGCTCAACTCTCTCCATAGTGGAGCTTTTCACGTTTTTGTGCAATTTCAAACATAACTTGGTCTATTCGCATCTTTAACTTACGCAACGTTGCTCGAAGGCTAAACTAGCAAGTTAGACTTGTAAGAGCACTAAATAGAGTACAACGGTCCACATTGATGCTTTGGAATTGCTCAACTCTCTCCATAGAGGAGCTTTTGACGTTTTTGTGCAATTTCAAACGTAACTTGGTCTATTCGCATCTTTAACTTACGCAACGTTGCTCGAAGGCTAAACTAGCAAGTTAGAATTGTAAAAGCACTAAATAGAGTACAACGGTCCACATTGATGCTTTGGAATTGCTCAACTCTCTCCATAGAGGAGCTTTTCACGTTTTTTATGCAATTTCAAACATAACTTGGTCTATTCGCATCTTTAACTTACGAAACGTTGCACGAAGGCTAAACTAGCAAGTTAGACTTGTAAGAACACTAAATAGAGTGCAACGGTCCACATTGATGCTTTGGAATTGCTCAACTCTCTCCATAGAGGAGCTTTTCACGTTTTTGTGCAATTTCAAACATAACTTGGTCTATTCGCGTCTTTACCTTACGAAACGTGGCACGAAGGCTCAACTAGCAAGTTAGACTTGTAAGAACACTAAATAGAGTACAACGGTCCACATTGATGCTTTGGAATTGCTCAACTCTCTCCATAGAGGAGCTTTTCACGTTTTTGTGCAATTTCAAACATAACTTGGTCTATTCGCATCTTTAACTTACGAAACGTTGCACGAAGGCTCAACTAGCAAGTTAGACTTGTAAGAACACTAAATAGAGTGCAACGGTCCACATTGATGCTTTGGAATTGCTCAACTCTCTCCATAGAGGAGCTTTTCACGTTTTTGTGCAATTTCAAACATAACTTGGTCTATTCGCATCTTTAACTTACGAAACGTTGCACGAAGGCTAAACTAGCAAGTTAGACTTGTAAGAGCACTAAATAGAATACAACGGTCCACATTGATGCTTTGGAATTGCTCAACTCTCTCCAGTAGAGGAGCTTTTCACGTTTTTGTGCAATTTCAAACATAACTTGGTCTATTCGCATCTTTAACTTACGAAACGTTGCACGAAGGCTAAACTAGCAAGTTAGACTTGTAAGAAGCACTAAATAGAGTGCAACGGTCCACATTGATGCTTTGGAATTGCTCAACTCTCTCCATAGAGGAGCTTTTCACGTTTTTGTGCAATTTCAAACATAACTTGGTCTATTCGCGTCTTTAACTTACGAAACGTTGCACGAAGGCTCAACTAGCAAGTTAGACTTGTAAGAGCACTAAATAGAGTGCAACGGTCCACATTGATGCTTTGGAATTGCTCAACTCTCTCCATAGAGGAGCTTTTCACGTTTTTGTCCAATTTCAAACATAACTTGGTCTATTCGCATCTTTAACTTAAGAAACGTTGCACGAAGGCTAAACTAGCAAGTTAGACTTGTAAGAGGAGTAAATAGAGTACAACGGTCCACATTGATGCTTTGGAATTGCTCAACACTCTCCATAGAGGAGCCTTTCACGTTTTTGTGCAATTTCAAATATAACTTGGTCTATTCGCGTCTTTGCCTTACGAAACATGGCACAAAGGCTCAACTAGCATGTTAGACTTGTAAGAACACTAAATAGAGTGCAACGGTCCACATTGATGCTTTGGAATTGCCCAACTCTCTCCGTAGAGGAGCTTTTCACGTTTTTGTGCAATTTCAAACATAACTTGGTCTATTCGCATCTTTAACTTACGAAACGTGCACGAAGGCTAAACTAGCAAGTTAGACTTGTAAGAGCACTAAATAGAGTACAACGGTCCACATTGATGCTTTGGAATTGCTCAACTCTCTCCATAGAGGAGCTTTTCACGTTTTTGTGCAATTTCAAACATAACTTGGTCTATTCGCGTCTTTAACTTACGAAACGTTGCACGAAGGCTAAACTAGCAAGTTAGACTTGTAAGAACACTAAATAGAGTGCAACGGTCCACATTGATGCTTTGGAATTGCTCAACTCTCTCCATAGAGGAGCTTTTCACGTTTTTGTGCAATTTCAAACATAACTTGGTCTATTCGCATCTTTAACTTACGAAACGTTGCACGAAGGCTAAACTAGCAAGTTAGACTTGTAAGAACACTAAATAGAGTACAACGGTCCACATTGATGCTTTGGAATTGCTCAACGCTCTCCGTAGAGGAGCTTTTCACGTTTTTGTGCAATTTCAAACATAACTTGGTCTATTCGCGTCTTTACCTTACGAAACGTTGCACGAAGGCTAAACTAGCAAGTTAGACTTGTAAGAACACTAAATAGAGTAGCAACGGTCCACATTGATGCTTTGGAATTGCTCAACTCTCTCCGTAGAGGAGCTTTTCACGTTTTTGTGCAATTTCAAACATAACTTGGTCTATTCGCATCTTTAACTTACGAAACGTTGCACGAAGGCTCAACTAGCAAGTTAGACTTGTAAGAGCACTAAATAGAGTACAACGGTCCACATTGATGCTTTGGAATTGCTCAACTCTCTCCGTAGAGGAGCTTTTCACGTTTTTGTGCAATTTCAAACATAACTTGGTCTATTCGCGTCTTTACCTTACGAAACGTGGCACGAAGGCTAAACTAGCAAGTTAGACTTGTAAGAGCACTAAATAGAGTACAACGGTCCACATTGATGCTTTGGAATTGCTCAACTCTCTCCATAGAGGAGCTTTTCACGTTTTTGTGCAATTTCAAACATAACTTGGTCTATTCGCATCTTTAACTTACGAAACGTTGCACGAAGGCTAAACTAGCAAGTTAGACTTGTAAGAACACTAAATAGAGTGCAACGGTCCACATTGATGCTTTGGAATTGCTCAACTCTCTCCATAGAGGAGCTTTTCACGTTTTTGTGCAATTTCAAACATAACTTGGTCTATTCGCGTCTTTACCTTACGAAACGTTGCACGAAGGCTAAACTAGCAAGTTAGACTTGTAAGAAGCACTAAATAGAGTGCAACGGTCCACATTGATGCTTTGGAATTGCTCAACTCTCTCCATAGAGGAGCTTTTCACGTTTTTGTGCAATTTCAAACATAACTTGGTCTATTCGCAGTCTTTAACTTACGAAACGTTGCACGAAGGCTAAACTAGCAAGTTAGACTTGTAAGAGCACTAAATAGAGTACAACGGTCCACATTGATGCTTTGGAATTGCTCAACTCTCTCCGTAGAGGAGCTTTTCACGTTTTTGTGCAATTTCAAACATAACTTGGTCTATTCGCATCTTTAACTTACGAAACGTTGCACGAAGGCTCAACTAGCAAGTTAGACTTGTAAGAACACTAAATAGAGTGCAACGGTCCACATTGATGCTTTGGAATTGCTCAACTCTCTCCATAGAGGAGCTTTTCACGTTTTTGTGCAATTTCAAACATAACTTGGTCTATTCGCATCTTTAACTTACGAAACGTTGCACGAAGGCTAAACTAGCAAGTTAGACTTGTAAGAACACTAAATAGAGTGCAACGGTCCACATTGATGCTTTGGAATTGCTCAACTCTCTCCATAGAGGAGCTTTTCACGTTTTTGTCCAATTTCAAACATAACTTGGTCTATTCGCATCTTTAACTTACGAAACGTTGCACGAAGGCTAAACTAGCAAGTTAGACTTGTAAGAGCACTAAATAGAGTACAACGGTCCACATTGACGATTTGGAATTACTCAACTCTCTCCATAGAGGAGCTTTTCACGTTTTTGTCCAATTTCAAACATAACTTGGTCTATTCGCGTCTTTAACTTACGAAACGTGGCACGAAGGCTCAACTAGCAAGTTAGACTTGTAAGAACACTAAATAGAGTGCAACGGTACACATTGATGCTTTGGAATTGCTCAACTCTCTCCGTAGAGGAGCTTTTCACGTTTTTGTGTAATTTCAAACATAACTTGGTCTATTCGCATCTTTAACTTACGAAACGTTGCACGAAGGCTAAACTAGCAAGTTAGACTTGTAAGAACACTAAATAGAGTGCAACGGTCCACATTGATGCTTTGGAATTGCTCAACTCTCTCCATAGAGGAGCTTTTCACGTTTTTGTGCAATTTCAAACATAACTTGGTCTATTCGCAGTCTTTAACTTACGAAACGTTGCACGAAGGCTAAACTAGCAAGTTAGACTTGTAAGAAGCACTAAATAGAGTACAACGGTCCACATTGATGCTTTGGAATTGCTCAACTCTCTCCATAGAGGAGCTTTTCACGTTTTTGTGCAATTTCAAACATAACTTGGTCTATTCGCATCTTTAACTTACGAAACAGTTGCACGAAGGCTAAACTAGCAAGTTAGACTTGTAAGAACACTAAATAGAGTGCAACGGTCCACATTGATGCTTTGGAATTGCTCAACTCTCTCCATAGAGGAGCTTTTCACGTTTTTGTGCAATTTCAAACATAACTTGGTCTATTCGCGTCTTTACCTTACGAAACGTTGCACGAAGGCTAAACTAGCAAGTTAGACTTGTAAGAACACTAAATAGAGTGCAACGGTCCACATTGATGCTTTGGAATTGCTCAACTCTCTCCATAGAGGAGCTTTTCACGTTTTTGTGCAATTTCAAACATAACTTGGTCTATTCGCAGTCTTTAACCTTACGAAACGTTGCACGAAGGCTCAACTAGCAAGTTAGACTTGTAAGAGCACTAAATAGAGTGCAACGGTCCACATTGATGCTTTGGAATTGCTCAACTCTCTCCATAGAGGAGCTTTTCACGTTTTTGTGCAATTTCAAACATAACTTGGTCTATTCGCATCTTTAACTTACGAAATGTTGCACGAAGGCTAAACTAGCAAGTTAGACTTGTAAGAGCACTAAATAGAGTACAACGGTCCACATTGATGGTTTGGAATTGCTCAACTCTCTCCAGTAGAGGAGCTTTTCACGTTTTTGTGCAATTTCAAACATAACTTGGTCTATTCGCGTCTTTACCTTACGAAACGTGGCACGAAGGCTCAACTAGCAAGTTAGACTTGTAAGAGCACTAAATAGAGTACAACGGTCCACTTTGATGCTTTGGAATTGCTCAACTCTCTCCATAGAGGAGCTTTTCACGTTTTTGTGCAATTTCAAACATAACTTGGTCTATTCGCATCTTTAACTTACGAAACGTTGCACGAAGGCTAAACTAGCAAGTTAGACTTGTAAGAAGCACTAAATAGAGTACAACGGTCCACATTGATGCTTTGGAATTGCTCAACTCTCTCCATAGAGGAGCTTTTCACGTTTTTGTGCAATTTCAAACATAACTTGGTCTATTCGCAGTCTTTACCTTACGAAACGTTGCACGAAGGCTAAAGTAGCGAGTTAGACTTGTAAGAACACTAAATAGAGTACAACGGTCCACATTGATGCTTTGGAATTGCTCAACTCTCTCCATAGAGGACTTTTCACGTTTTTGTGCAATTTCAAACATAACTTGGTCTATTCGCGTCTTTACCTTACGAAACAGTGGCACGAAGCCTAAACTAGCAAGTTAGACTTGTAAGAGCACTAAATAGAGTACAATGGTCCACATTGATGCTTTGGAATTGCTCAACTCCCTCCATAGAGGAGTTTTCACGTTTTTGTGCAATTTCAAACATAACTTGGTCTAGTCGCATCTTTAACTTACGAAACGTTGCACGAAGGCTAAACTAGCAAGTTAGACTTGTAAGAAGCACTAAATAGAGTACAACGGTCCACATTGATGCTTTGGAAGTGCTCAACTCTCTCCATAGAGGAGCTTTTCACGTTTTTGTGCAATTTCAAACGTAACTTGGTCTATTCGACTCTTTAACTTACGAAACGTTGCACGAAGGCTAAACTAGCAAGTTAGACTTGTAAGAACACTAAATAGAGTGCAACGGTCCACATTGATGCTTTGGAATTGCTCAACTCTCTCCATAGAGGAGCTTTTCACGTTTTTGTGCAATTTCAAACATAACTTGGTCTATTCGCATCTTTAACTTACGAAACGTTGCACGAAGGCTAAACTAGCAAGTTAGACTTGTAAGAGCACTAAATAGAGTACAACGGTCCACATTGATGCTTTGGAATTGCTCAACTCTCTCCATAGAGGAGCTTTTCACGTTTTTGTGCAATTTCAAACATAACTTGGTCTATTCGCGTCTTTACCTTACGAAACGTGGCACGAAGGCTCAACTAGCAAGTTAGACTTGTAAGAAGCACTAAATAGAGTACAACGGTCCACATTGATGCTTTGGAATTGCTCAACTCTCTCCAGTAGAGGAGCTTTTCACGTTTTTGTGCAATTTCAAACATAACTTGGTCTATTCGCATCTTTAACTTACGAAACGTTGCACGAAGGCTAAACTAGCAAGTTAGACTTGTAAGAGCACTAAATAGAGTACAACGGTCCACATTGATGCTTTGGAATTGCTCAACTCTCTCCATAGAGGAGCTTTTCACGTTTTTGTGCAATTTCAAACATAACTTGGTCTATTCGCATCTTTAACTTACGAAACGTTGCACGAAGGCTAAACTAGCAAGTTAGACTTGTAAGAACACTAAATAGAGTGCAACGGTCCACATTGATGCTTTGGAATTGCTCAACTCTCTCCATAGAGGAGCTTTTCACGTTTTTGTGCAATTTCAAACATAACTTGGTCTATTCGCATCTTTAACTTACGAAACGTTGCACGAAGGCTAAACTAGCAAGTTAGACTTGTAAGAAGCACTAAATAGAGTGCAACGGTCCACATTGATGCTTTGGAATTGCTCAACTCTCTCCATAGAGGAGCTTTTCACGTTTTTGTGCAATTTCAAACATAACTTGGTCTATTCGCAGTCTTTACCTTACGAAACGTTGCACGAAGGCTAAACTAGCAAGTTAGACTTGTAAGAACACTAAATAGAGTGCAACGGTCCACATTGATGCTTTGGAATTGCTCAACTCTCTCCATAGAGGAGCTTTTCACGTTTTTGTGCAATTTCAAACATAACTTGGTCTATTCGCATCTTTAACTTATGAAACGTTGCACGAAGGCTCAACTAGCAAGTTAGACTTGTAAGAGCACTAAATAGAGTACAACGGTCCACATTGATGCTTTGGAATTGCTCAACTCTCTCCATAGAGGAGCTTTTCACGTTTTTGTGCAATTTCAAACATAACTTGGTCTATTCGCATCTTTAACTTACGAAACGTTGCACGAAGGCTAAACTAGCAAGTTAGACTTGTAAGAGCACTAAATAGAGTACAACGGTCCACATTGATGCTTTGGAATTGCTCAACTCTCTCCATAGAGGAGCTTTTCACGTTTTTGTGCAATTTCAAACATAACTTGGTCTATTCGCGTCTTTACCTTACGAAACGTGGCACGAAGGCTCAACTAGCAAGTTAGACTTGTAAGAACACTAAATAGAGTACAACGGTCCACATTGATGCTTTGGAATTGCTCAACTCTCTCCATAGAGGAGCTTTTCACGTTTTTGTGCAATTTCAAACATAACTTGGTCTATTCGCAGTCTTTACCTTACGAAACGTTGCACGAAGGCTAAACTAGCAAGTTAGACTTGTAAGAGCACTAAATAGAGTACAACGGTCCACATTGATGCTTTGGAATTGCTCAACTCTCTCCATAGAGGAGCTTTTCACGTTTTTGTGCAATTTCAAACATAACTTGGTCTATTCGCATCTTTAACTTACGAAACGTTGCACGAAGGCTAAACTAGCAAGTTAGACTTGTAAGAGCACTAAATAGAGTACAACGGTCCACATTGATGCTTTGGAATTGCTCAACTCTCTCCAGTAGAGGAGCTTTTCACGTTTTTGTGCAATTTCAAACATAACTTGGTCTATTCGCGTCTTTACCTTACGAAACGTTGCACGAAGGCTCAACTAGCAAGTTAGACTTGTAAGAAGCACTAAATAGAGTACAACGGTCCACATTGATGCTTTGGAATTGCTCAACTCTCTCCAGTAGAGGAGCTTTTCACGTTTTTGTGCAATTTCAAACATAACTTGGTCTATTCGCATCTTTAACTTACGAAACGTTGCACGAAGGCTAAACTAGCAAGTTAGACTTGTAAGAGCACTAAATAGAGTACAACGGTCCACATTGATGCTTTGGAATTGCTCAACTCTCTCCATAGAGGAGCTTTTCACGTTTTTGTGCAATTTCAAACATAACTTGGTCTATTCGCGTCTTTAACTTACGAAACGTTGCACGAAGGCTAAACTAGCAAGTTAGACTTGTAAGAGCACTAAATAGAGTACAACGGTCCACATTGATGCTTTGGAATTGCTCAACTCTCTCCATAGAGGAGCTTTTCACGTTTTTGTGCAATTTCAAACATAACTTGGTCTATTCGCATCTTTAACTTACGAAACGTTGCACGAAGGCTCAACTAGCAAGTTAGACTTGTAAGAAGCACTAAATAGAGTGCAACGGTCCACATTGATGCTTTGGAATTGCTCAACTCTCTCCATAGAGGAGCTTTTCACGTTTTTGTGCAATTTCAAACATAACTTGGTCTATTCGCATCTTTAACTTACGAAACGTTGCACGAAGGCTAAACTAGCAAGTTAGACTTGTAAGAGCACTAAATAGAGTACAACGGTCCACATTGATGCTTTGGAATTGCTCAACTCTCTCCGTAGAGGAGCTTTTCACGTTTTTGTGCAATTTCAAACATAACTTGGTCTATTCGCGTCTTTAACTTACGAAACGTGGCACGAAGGCTCAACTAGCAAGTTAGACTTGTAAGAACACTAAATAGAGTGCAACGGTCCACATTGATGCTTTGGAATTGCTCAACTCTCTCCATAGAGGAGCTTTTCACGTTTTTGTGCAATTTCAAACATAACTTGGTCTATTCGCATCTTTAACTTACGAAACGTGGCACGAAGGCTAAACTAGCAAGTTAGACTTGTAAGAGCACTAAATAGAGTACAACGGTCCACATTGATGCTTTGGAATTGCTCAACTCTCTCCATAGAGGAGCTTTTCACGTTTTTGTGCAATTTCAAACATAACTTGGTCTATTCGCATCTTTAACTTACGAAACGTTGCACGAAGGCTAAACTAGCAAGTTAGACTTGTAAGAAGCACTAAATAGAGTACAACGGTCCACATTGATGCTTTGGAATTGCTCAACTCTCTCCATAGAGGAGCTTTTCACGTTTTTGTGCAATTTCAAACATAACTTGGTCTATTCGCGTCTTTACCTTACGAAACGTGGCACGAAGGCTCAACTAGCAAGTTAGACTTGTAAGAGCACTAAATAGAGTACAACGGTCCACATTGATGCTTTGGAATTGCTCAACTCTCTCCATAGAGGAGCTTTTCACGTTTTTGTGCAATTTCAAACATAACTTGGTCTATTCGCATCTTTAACTTACGAAACGTTGCACGAAGGCTAAACTAGCAAGTTAGACTTGTAAGAACACTAAATAGAGTGCAACGGTCCACATTGATGCTTTGGAATTGCTCAACTCTCTCCGTAGAGGAGCTTTTCACGTTTTTGTGCAATTTCAAACATAACTTGGTCTATTCGCATCTTTAACTTACGAAACGTTGCACGAAGGCTAAACTAGCAAGTTAGACTTGTAAGAACACTAAATAGAGTGCAACGGTCCACATTGATGCTTTGGAATTGCTCAACTCTCTCCATAGAGGAGCTTTTCACGTTTTTGTGCAATTTCAAACATAACTTGGTCTATTCGCAGTCTTTACCTTACGAAACGTTGCACGAAGGCTCAACTAGCAAGTTAGACTTGTAAGAGCACTAAATAGAGTACAACGGTCCACATTGATGCTTTGGAATTGCTCAACTCTCTCCGTAGCGGAGCTTTTCACGTTTTTGTGCAATTTCAAACATAACTTGGTCTATTCGCTTCTTTACCTTACGAAACGTGGCACGAAGGCTCAACTAGAAAGTTAGACTTGTAAGAGCACTAAATAGAGTACAACGGTCCACATTGATGCTTTGGAATTGCTCAACTCTCTCCATAGAGGAGCTTTTCACGTTTTAGTGCAATTTCAAACATAACTTGGTCTATTCGCAGTCTTTAACTTACGAAACGTTGCACGAAGGCTAAACTAGCAAGTTAGACTTGTAAGAAGCACTAAATAGAGTACAACGGTCCACATTGATGCTTTGGAATTGCTCAACTCTCTCCATAGAGGAGCTTTTCACGTTTTTGTGCAATTTCAAACATAACTTGGTCTATTCGCATCTTTAACTTACGAAACGTTGCACGAAGGCTAAACTAGCAAGTTAGACTTGTAAGAAGCACTAAATAGAGTACAACGGTCCACATTGATGCTTTGGAATTGCTCAACTCTCTCCAGTAGAGGAGCTTTTCACGTTTTTGTGCAATTTCAAACATAACTTGGTCTATTCGCATCTTTAACTTACGAAACGTGGCACGAAGGCTCAACTAGCAAGTTAGACTTGTAAGAGCACTAAATAGAGTACAACGGTCCACATTGATGCTTTGGAATTGCTCAACTCTCTCCATAGAGGAGCTTTTCACGTTTTTGTGCAATTTCAAACATAACTTGGTCTATTCGCATCTTTAACTTACGAAACGTTGCACGAAGGCTAAACTAGCAAGTTAGACTTGTAAGAAGCACTAAATAGAGTGCAACGGTCCACATTGATGCTTTGGAATTGCTCAACTCTCTCCATAGAGGAGCTTTTCACGTTTTTGTGCAATTTCAAACATAACTTGGTCTATTCGCAGTCTTTACCTTACGAAACGTGGCACGAAGGCTAAACTAGCAAGTTAGACTTGTAAGAAGCACTAAATAGAGTGCAACGGTCCACATTGATGCTTTGGAATTGCTCAACTCTCTCCGTAGAGGAGCTTTTCACGTTTTTGTGCAATTTCAAACATAACTTGGTCTATTCGCATCTTTACCTTACGAAACGTTGCACGAAGGCTAAACTAGCAAGTTAGACTTGTAAGAAGCACTAAATAGAGTGCAACGGTCCACATTGATGCTTTGGAATTGCTCAACTCTCTCCATAGAGGAGCTTTTCACGTTTTTGTGCAATTTCAAACATAACTTGGTCTATTCGCGTCTTTAACTTACGAAACGTTGCACGAAGGCTAAACTAGCAAGTTAGACTTGTAAGAGCACTAAATAGAGTGCAACGGTCCACATTGATGCTTTGGAATTGCTCAACTCTCTCCATAGAGGAGCTTTTCACGTTTTTGTGCAATTTCAAACATAACTTGGTCTATTCGCGTCTTTACCTTACGAAACGTGGCACGAAGGCTCAAACTAGCAAGTTAGACTTGTAAGAGCACTAAATAGAGTACAACGGTCCACATTGATGCTTTGGAATTGCTCAACTCTCTCCATAGAGGAGCTTTTCACGTTTTTGTGCAATTTCAAACATAACTTGGTCTATTCGCGTCTTTAACTTACGAAACGTGGCACGAAGGCTCAACTAGCAAGTTAGACTTGTAAGAGCACTAAATAGAGTACAACGGTCCACATTGATGCTTTGGAATTGCTCAACTCTCTCCGTAGAGGAGCTTTTCACGTTTTTGTGCAATTTCAAACATAACTTGGTCTATTCGCGTCTTTACCTTACGAAACGTGGCACGAAGGCTAAACTAGCAAGTTAGACTTGTAAGAGCACTAAATAGAGTACAACGGTCCACATTGATGCTTTGGAATTGCTCAACTCTCTCCATAGAGGAGCTTTTCACGTTTTTGTGCAATTTCAAACATAACTTGGTCTATTCGCAGTCTTTAACTTACGAAACGTTGCACGAAGGCTAAACTAGCAAGTTAGACTTGTAAGAGCACTAAATAGAGTACAACGGTCCACATTGATGCTTTGGAATTGCTCAACTCTCTCCATAGAGGAGCTTTTCACGTTTTTGTGCAATTTCAAACATAACTTGGTCTATTCGCATCTTTAACTTACGAAACGTTGCACGAAGGCTAAACTAGCAAGTTAGACTTGTAAGAAGCACTAAATAGAGTACAACGGTCCACATTGATGCTTTGGAATTGCTCAACTCTCTCCATAGAGGAGCTTTTCACGTTTTTGTGCAATTTCAAACATAACTTGGTCTATTCGCATCTTTAACTTACGAAACGTGGCACGAAGGCTCAACTAGCAAGTTAGACTTGTAAGAAGCACTAAATAGAGTAGCAACGGTCCACATTGATGCTTTGGAATTGCTCAACTCTCTCCGTAGAGGAGCTTTTCACGTTTTTGTGCAATTTCAAACATAACTTGGTCTATTCGCGTCTTTACCTTACGAAACGTGGCACGAAGGCTCAACTAGCAAGTTAGACTTGTAAGAGCACTAAATAGAGTGCAACGGTCCACATTGATGCTTTGGAATTGCTCAACTCTCTCCGTAGAGGAGCTTTTCACGTTTTTGTGCAATTTCAAACATAACTTGGTCTATTCGCGTCTTTACCTTACGAAACGTTACACGAAGGCTAAACTAGCAAGTTAGACTTGTAAGAGCACTAAATAGAGTACAACGGTCCACATTGATGCTTTGGAATTGCTCAACTCTCTCCATAGAGGAGCTTTTCACGTTTTTGTGCAATTTCAAACATAACTTGGTCTATTCGCATCTTTAACTTACGAAATGTTGCACGAAGGTTAAACTAGCAAGTTAGACTTGTAAGAGCACTAAATGGAGTGCAACGGTTCACATTGATGCTTTGGAATTGCTCAACTCTCTCCGTAGAGGAGCTTTTCACGTTTTTGTGCAATTTCAAACATAACTTGGTCTATTCGCGTCTTTAACTTACGAAACATGGCACGAAGGCTCAACTAGTAAGTTAGACTTGTAAGAGCACTAAATAGAGTACAACGGTCCACATTGATGCTTTGGAATTGCTCAACTCTCTCCATAGAGGAGCTTTTCACGTTTTTGTGCAATTTCAAACATAACTTGGTCTATTCGCAGTCTTTACCTTACGAAACGTTGCACGAAGGCTCAACTAGCAAGTTAGACTTGTAAGAGCACTAAATAGAGTACAACGGTCCACATTGATGCTTTGGAATTGCTCAACTCTCTCCATAGAGGAGCTTTTCACGTTTTTGTGCAATTTCAAACATAACTTGGTCTATTCGCAGTCTTTACCTTACGAAACGTTGCACGAAGGCTCAACTAGCAAGTTAGACTTGTAAGAGCACTAAATAGAGTACAACGGTCCACATTGATGCTTTGGAATTGCTCAACTCTCTCCATAGAGGAGCTTTTCACGTTTTTGTGCAATTTCAAACATAACTTGGTCTATTCGCATCTTTAACTTACGAAACGTTGCACGAAGGCTAAACTAGCAAGTTAGACTTGTAAGAACACTAAATAGAGTGCAACGGTCCACATTGATGCTTTGGAATTGCTCAACTCTCTCCGTAGAGGAGCTTTTCACGTTTTTGTGCAATTTCAAACATAACTTGGTCTATTCGCGTCTTTACCTTACGAAACGTGGCACGAAGGCTCAACTAGCAAGTTAGACTTGTAAGAGCACTAAATAGAGTACAACGGTCCACATTGATGCTTTGGAATTGCTCAACTCTCTCCAGTAGAGGAGCTTTTCACGTTTTTGTGCAATTTCAAACATAACTTGGTCTATTCGCATCTTTAACTTACGAAACGTTGCACGAAGGCTCAACTAGCAAGTTAGACTTGTAAGAGCACTAAATAGAGTGACAACGGTCCACATTGATGCTTTGGAATTGCTCAACTCTCTCCGTAGAGGAGCTTTTCACGTTTTTGTGCAATTTCAAACATAACTTGGTCTATTCGCGTCTTTACCTTACGAAACGTGGCACGAAGGCTCAACTAGCAAGTTAGACTTGTAAGAGCACTAAATAGAGTGCAACGGTCCACATTGATGCTTTGGAATTGCTCAACTCTCTCCAGTAGAGGAGCTTTTCACGTTTTTGTGCAATTTCAAACATAACTTGGTCTATTCGCGTCTTTACCTTACGAAACGTTGCACGAAGGCTCAACTAGCAAGTTAGACTTGTAAGAGCACTAAATAGAGTACAACGGTCCACATTGATGCTTTGGAATTGCTCAACTCTCTCCGTAGAGGAGCTTTTCACGTTTTTGTGCAATTTCAAACATAACTTGGTCTATTCGCAGTCTTTACCTTACGAAACGTGGCACGAAGGCTCAACTAGCAAGTTAGACTTGTAAGAGCACTAAATAGAGTACAACGGTCCACATTGATGCTTTGGAATTGCTCAACTCTCTCCATAGAGGAGCTTTTCACGTTTTTGTGCAATTTCAAACATAACTTGGTCTATTCGCATCTTTAACTTACGAAACGTTGCACGAAGGCTAAACTAGCAAGTTAGACTTGTAAGAACACTAAATAGAGTGCAACGGTCCACATTGATGCTTTGGAATTGCTCAACTCTCTCCGTAGAGGAGCTTTTCACGTTTTTGTGCAATTTCAAACATAACTTGGTCTATTCGCGTCTTTACCTTACGAAACGTGGCACGAAGGCTCAACTAGCAAGTTAGACTTGTAAGAGCACTAAATAGAGTACAACGGTCCACATTGATGCTTTGGAATTGCTCAACTCTCTCCAGTAGAGGAGCTTTTCACGTTTTTGTGCAATTTCAAACATAACTTGGTCTATTCGCGTCTTTACCTTACGAAACGTGGCACGAAGGCTCAACTAGCAAGTTAGACTTGTAAGAGCACTAAATAGAGTACAACGGTCCACATTGATGCTTTGGAATTGCTCAACTCTCTCCATAGAGGAGCTTTTCACGTTTTTGTGCAATTTCAAACATAACTTGGTCTATTCGCAGTCTTTAACTTACGAAACGTTGCACGAAGGCTCAACTAGCAAGTTAGACTTGTAAGAGCACTAAATAGAGTAGCAACGGTCCACATTGATGCTTTGGAATTGCTCAACTCTCTCCATAGAGGAGCTTTTCACGTTTTTGTGCAATTTCAAACATAACTTGGTCTATTCGCAGTCTTTAACCTTACGAAACGTGGCACGAAGGCTAAACTAGCAAGTTAGACTTGTAAGAACACTAAATAGAGTGCAACGGTCCACATTGATGCTTTGGAATTGCTCAACTCTCTCCATAGAGGAGCTTTTCACGTTTTTGTGCAATTTCAAACATAACTTGGTCTATTCGCGTCTTTACCTTACGAAACGTGGCACGAAGGCTAAACTAGCAAGTTAGACTTGTAAGAGCACTAAATAGAGTACAACGGTCCACATTGATGCTTTGGAATTGCTCAACTCTCTCCATAGAGGAGCTTTTCACGTTTTTGTGCAATTTCAAACATAACTTGGTCTATTCGCGTCTTTACCTTACGAAACGTGGCACGAAGGCTCAACTAGCAAGTTAGACTTGTAAGAGCACTAAATAGAGTACAACGGTCCACATTGATGCTTTGGAATTGCTCAACTCTCTCCATAGAGGAGCTTTTCACGTTTTTGTGCAATTTCAAACATAACTTGGTCTATTCGCATCTTTAACTTACGAAACGTTGCACGAAGGCTAAACTAGCAAGTTAGACTTGTAAGAACACTAAATAGAGTGCAACGGTCCACATTGATGCTTTGGAATTGCTCAACTCTCTCCGTAGAGGAGCTTTTCACGTTTTTGTGCAATTTCAAACATAACTTGGTCTATTCGCGTCTTTACCTTACGAAACGTGGCACGAAGGCTAAACTAGCAAGTTAGACTTGTAAGAAGCACTAAATAGAGTACAACGGTCCACATTGATGCTTTGGAATTGCTCAACTCTCTCCAGTAGAGGAGCTTTTCACGTTTTTGTGCAATTTCAAACATAACTTGGTCTATTCGCGTCTTTACCTTACGAAACGTGGCACGAAGGCTCAACTAGCAAGTTAGACTTGTAAGAGCACTAAATAGAGTACAACTGTCCACATTGATGCTTTGGAATTGCTCAACTCTCTCCATAGAGGAGCTTTTCACGTTTTTGTGCAATTTCAAACATAACTTGGTCTATTCGCGTCTTTACCTTACGAAACGTGGCACGAAGGCTCAACTAGCAAGTTAGACTTGTAAGAAGCACTAAATAGAGTACAACGGTCCACATTGATGCTTTGGAATTGCTCAACTCTCTCCATAGAGGAGCTTTTCACGTTTTTGTGCAATTTCAAACATAACTTGGTCTATTCGACTCTTTAACTTACGAAACGTTGCACGAAGGCTCAACTAGCAAGTTAGACTTGTAAGAACACGAAATAGAGTGCAACGGTCCACATTGACGCTTTGGAATTGCTCAACTCTCTCCATAGAGGAGCTTTTCACGTTTTTGTGCAATTTCAAACATAACTTGGTCTATTCGCAGTCTTTACCTTACGAAACGTGGCACGAAGGCTCAACTAGCAAGTTAGACTTGTAAGAACACTAAATAGAGTGCAACGGTCCACATTGATGCTTTGGAATTGCTCAACTCTCTCCGTAGAGGAGCTTTTCACGTTTTTGTGCAATTTCAAACATAACTTGGTCTATTCGCGTCTTTATCTTACGAAACGTGGCACGAAGGCTCAACTAGCAAGTTAGACTTGTAAGAGCACTAAATAGAGTACAACGGTCCACATTGATGCCTTGGAATTGCTCAACTCTCTCCGTAGAGGAGCTTTTCACGTTTTTGTGCAATTTCAAACATAACTTGGTCTATTCGCGTCTTTAACTTACGAAACGTGGCACGAAGGCTAAACTAGCAAGTTAGACTTGTAAGAGCACTAAATAGAGTAGCAACGGTCCACATTGATGCTTTGGAATTGCTCAACTCTCTCCATAGAGGAGCTTTTCACGTTTTTGTGCAATTTCAAACATAACTTGGTCTATTCGCAGTCTTTAACTTACGAAACGTGGCACGAAGGCTCAACTAGCAAGTTAGACTTGTAAGAACACTAAATAGAGTAGCAACGGTCCACATTGATGCTTTGGAATTGCTCAACTCTCTCCGTAGAGGAGCTTTTCACGTTTTTGTGCAATTTCAAACATAACTTGGTCTATTCGCGTCTTTACCTTACGAAACGTGGCACGAAGGCTCAACTAGCAAGTTAGACTTGTAAGAGCACTAAATAGAGTACAACGGTCCACATTGATGCTTTGGAATTGCTCAACTCTCTCCATAGAGGAGCTTTTCACGTTTTTGTGCAATTTCAAACATAACTTGGTCTATTCGCATCTTTAACTTACGAAACGTTGCACGAAGGCTAAACTAGCAAGTTAGACTTGTAAGAACACTAAATAGAGTGCAACGGTCCACATTGATGCTTTGGAATTGCTCAACTCTCTCCGTAGAGGAGCTTTTCACGTTTTTGTGCAATTTCAAACATAACTTGGTCTATTCGCGTCTTTACCTTACGAAACGTGGCACGAAGGCTAAACTAGCAAGTTAGACTTGTAAGAAGCACTAAATAGAGTGACAACGGTCCACATTGATGCTTTGGAATTGCTCAACTCTCTCCAGTAGAGGAGCTTTTCACGTTTTTGTGCAATTTCAAACATAACTTGGTCTATTCGCAGTCTTTACCTTACGAAACGTGGCACGAAGGCTCAACTAGCAAGTTAGACTTGTAAGAGCACTAAATAGAGTACAACGGTCCACATTGATGCTTTGGAATTGCTCAACTCTCTCCAGTAGAGGAGCTTTTCACGTTTTTGTGCAATTTCAAACATAACTTGGTCTATTCGCAGTCTTTACCTTACGAAACGTTGCACGAAGGCTCAACTAGCAAGTTAGACTTGTAAGAAGCACTAAATAGAGTGCAACGGTCCACATTGATGCTTTGGAATTGCTCAACTCTCTCCATAGAGGAGCTTTTCACGTTTTTGTGCAATTTCAAACATAACTTGGTCTATTCGCAGTCTTTAACTTACGAAACGTTGCACGAAGGCTAAACTAGCAAGTTAGACTTGTAAGAAGCACTAAATAGAGTGCAACGGTCCACATTGATGCTTTGGAATTGCTCAACTCTCTCCGTAGAGGAGCTTTTCACGTTTTTGTGCAATTTCAAACATAACTTGGTCTATTCGCGTCTTTACCTTACGAAACGTGGCACGAAGGCTCAACTAGCAATTTAGACTTGTAAGAGCACTAAATAGAGTACAACGGTCCACATTGATGCTTTGGAATTGCTCAACTCTCTCCGTAGAGGAGCTTTTCACGTTTTTGTGCAATTTCAAACATAACTTGGTCTATTCGCGTCTTTACCTTACGAAACGTGGCACGAAGGCTCAACTAGCAAGTTAGACTTGTAAGAGCACTAAATAGAGTACAACGGTCCACATTGATGCTTTGGAATTGCTCAACTCTCTCCATAGAGGAGCTTTTCACGTTTTTGTGCAATTTCAAACATAACTTGGTCTATTCGCATCTTTAACTTACGAAACGTTGCACGAAGGCTCAACTAGCAAGTTAGACTTGTAAGAACACTAAATAGAGTGCAACGGTCCACATTGATGCTTTGGAATTGCTCAACCCTCTCCGTAGAGGAGCTTTTCACATTTTTGTGCAATTTCAAACATAACTTGGTCTATTCGCGTCTTTACCTTACGAAACGTGGCACGAAGGCTCAACTAGCAAGTTAGACTTGTAAGAGCACTAAATAGAGTACAACGGTCCACATTGATGCTTTGGAATTGCTCAACTCTCTCCAGTAGAGGAGCTTTTCACGTTTTTGTGCAATTTCAAACATAACTTGGTCTATTCGCATCTTTACCTTACGAAACATGGCACGAAGGCTCAACTAGCAAGTTAGACTTGTAAGAGCACTAAATAGAGTGCAACGGTCCACATTGATGCTTTGGAATTGCTCAACTCTCTCCATAGAGGAGCTTTTCACGTTTTTGTGCAATTTCAAACATAACTTGGTCTATTCGAGTCTTTACCTTACGAAACGCGGCACGAAGGCTAAACTAGCAAGTTAGACTTGTAAGAACACTAAATAGAGTGCAACGGTCCACATTGATGCTTTGGAATTGCTCAACTCTCTCCGTAGAGAAGCTTTTCACGTTGTTGTGCAATTTCAAACATAACTTGGTCTATTCGCGTCTTTACCTTACGAAACGTGGCACGAAGGCTCAACTAGCAAGTTAGACTTGTAAGAGCACTAAATAGAGTGCAACGGTCCACATTGATGCTTTGGAATTGCTCAACTCTCTCCATAGAGGAGCTTTTCACGTTTTTGTGCAATTTCAAACATAACATGGTCTATTCGCGTCTTTACCTTACGAAACGTGGCACGAAGGCTAAACTAGCAAGTTAGACTTGTAAGAGCACTAAATAGAGTACAACGGTCCACATTGATGCTTTGGAATTGCTCAACTCTCTCCGTAGAGGAGCTTTTCACGTTTTTGTGCAATTTCAAACATAACTTGGTCTATTCGCAGTCTTTACCTTACGAAACGTGGCACGAAGGCTCAACTAGCAAGTTAGACTTGTAAGAGCACTAAATAGAGTACAACGGTCCACATTGATGCTTTGGAATTGCTCAACTCTCTCCGTAGAGGAGCTTTTCACGTTTTTGTGCAATTTCAAACATAACTTGGTCTATTCGCGTCTTTACCTTACGAAACGTGGCACGAAGGCTCAACTAGCAAGTTAGACTTGTAAGAGCACTAAATAGAGTACAACGGTCCACATTGATGCTTTGGAATTGCTCAACTCTCTCCATAGACGAGCATTTTCACGTTTTTGTGCAATTTCAAACATAACTTGGTCTATTCGCATCTTTACCTTACGAAACGTTGCACGAAGGCTCAACTAGCAAGTTAGACTTGTAAGAACACTAAATAGAGTGCAACGGTCCACATTGATGCTTTGGAATTGCTCAACTCTCTCCATAGAGGAGCTTTTCACGTTTTTGTGCAATTTCAAACATAACTTGGTCTATTCGCATCTTTAACTTACGAAACGTTGCACGAAGGCTAAACTAGCAAGTTAGACTTGTAAGAGCACTAAATAGAGTACAACGGTCCACATTGATGCTTTGGAATTGCTCAACTCTCTCCATAGAGGAGCTTTTCACGTTTTTGTGCAATTTCAAACATAACTTGGTCTATTCGCGTCTTTACCTTACGAAACGTGGCACGAAGGCTCAACTAGCAAGTTAGACTTGTAAGAGCACTAAATAGAGTACAACGGTCCACATTGATGCTTTGGAATTGCTCAACTCTCTCCATAGAGGAGCTTTTCACGTTTTTGTGCAATTTCAAACATAACTTGGTCTATTCGCATCTTTACCTTACGAAACGTGGCACGAAGGCTCAACTAGCAAGTTAGACTTGTAAGAGCACTGAATAGAGTACAACGGTCCACATTGATGCTTTGGAATTGCTCAAGTCTCTCCGTAGAGGAGCTTTTCACGTTTTTGTGCAATTTCAAACATAACTTGGTCTATTCGCAGTCTTTAACTTACGAAACGTTGCACGAAGGCTAAACTAGCAAGTTAGACTTGTAAGAGCACTAAATAGAGTGACAACGGTCCACATTGATGCTTTGGAATTGCTCAACTCTCTCCGTAGAGGAGCTTTTCACGTTTTTGTGCAATTTCAAACATAACTTGGTCTATTCGCGTCTTTACCTTACGAAACGTGGCACGAAGGCTAAACTAGCAAGTTAGACTTGTAAGAGCACTAAATAGAGTACAACGGTCCACATTGATGCTTTGGAATTGCTCAACTCTCTCCGTAGAGGAGCTTTTCACGTTTTTGTGCAATTTCAAACATAACTTGGTCTATTCGCGTCTTTACCTTACGAAACGTGGCACGAAGGCTCAACTAGCAAGTTAGACTTGTAAGAGCACTAAATAGAGTACAACGGTCCACATTGATGCTTTGGAATTGCTCAACTCTCTCCATAGAGGAGCTTTTCACGTTTTTGTGCAATTTCAAACATAACTTGGTCTATTCGCATCTTTAACTTACGAAACGTTGCACGAAGGCTAAACTAGCAAGTTAGACTTGTAAGAACACTAAATAGAGTGCAACGGTCCACATTGATGCTTTGGAATTGCTCAACTCTCTCCATAGAGGAGCTTTTCACGTTTTTGTGCAATTTCAAACATAACTTGGTCTATTCGCGTCTTTACCTTACGAAACGTGGCACGAAGGCTCAACTAGCAAGTTAGACTTGTAAGAGCACTAAATAGAGTGCAACGGTCCACATTGATGCTTTGGAATTGCTCAACTCTCTCCGTAGAGGAGCTTTTCACGTTTTTGTGCAATTTCAAACATAACTTGGTCTATTCGCGTCTTTACCTTACGAAACGTGGCACGAAGGCTCAACTAGCAAGTTAGACTTGTAAGAGCACTAAATAGAGTACAACGGTCCACATTGATGCTTTGGAATTGCTCAACTCTCTCCGTAGAGGAGCTTTTCACGTTTTTGTGCAATTTCAAACATAACTTGGTCTATTCGCGTCTTTACCTTACGAAACGTGGCACGAAGGCTCAACTAGCAAGTTAGACTTGTAAGAGCACTAAATAGAGTACAACGGTCCACATTGATGCTTTGGAATTGCTCAACTCTCTCCAGTAGAGGAGCTTTTCACGTTTTTGTGCAATTTCAAACATAACTTGGTCTATTCGCGTCTTTACCTTACGAAACGTGGCACGAAGGCTCAACTAGCAAGTTAGACTTGTAAGAGCACTAAATAGAGTACAACGGTCCACATTGATGCTTTGGAATTGCTCAACTCTCTCCATAGAGGAGCTTTTCACGTTTTTGTGCAATTTCAAACATAACTTGGTCTATTCGCAGTCTTTAACTTACGAAACGTTGCACGAAGGCTCAACTAGCAAGTTAGACTTGTAAGAGCACTAAATAGAGTACAACGGTCCACATTGATGCTTTGGAATTGCTCAACTCTCTCCATAGAGGAGCTTTTCACGTTTTTGTGCAATTTCAAACATAACTTGGTCTATTCGCGTCTTTACCTTACGAAACGTGGCACGAAGGCTCAACTAGCAAGTTAGACTTGTAAGAGCACTAAATAGAGTACAACGGTCCACATTGATGCTTTGGAATTGCTCAACTCTCTCCGTAGAGGAGCTTTTCACGTTTTTGTGCAATTTCAAACATAACTTGGTCTATTCGCGTCTTTACCTTACGAAACGTGGCACGAAGGCTCAACTAGCAAGTTAGACTTGTAAGAGCACTAAATAGAGTACAACGGTCCACATTGATGCTTTGGAATTGCTCAACTCTCTCCGTAGAGGAGCTTTTCACGTTTTTGTGCAATTTCAAACATAACTTGGTCTATTCGCGTCTTTACCTTACGAAACGTGGCACGAAGGCTCAACTAGCAAGTTAGACTTGTAAGAGCACTAAATAGAGTACAACGGTCCACATTGATGCTTTGGAATTGCTCAACTCTCTCCATAGAGGAGCTTTTCACGTTTTTGTGCAATTTCAAACATAACTTGGTCTATTCGCGTCTTTACCTTACGAAACGTGGCACGAAGGCTCAACTAGCAAGTTAGACTTGTAAGAGCACTAAATAGAGTACAACGGTCCACATTGATGCTTTGGAATTGCTCAACTCTCTCCGTAGAGGAGCTTTTCACGTTTTTGTGCAATTTCAAACATAACTTGGTCTATTCGCAGTCTTTACCTTACGAAACGTGGCACGAAGGCTCAACTAGCAAGTTAGACTTGTAAGAGCACTAAATAGAGTACAACGGTCCACATTGATGCTTTGGAATTGCTCAACTCTCTCCGTAGAGGAGCTTTTCACGTTTTTGTGCAATTTCAAACATAACTTGGTCTATTCGCGTCTTTACCTTACGAAACGTGGCACGAAGGCTCAACTAGCAAGTTAGACTTGTAAGAGCACTAAATAGAGTACAACGGTCCACATTGATGCTTTGGAATTGCTCAACTCTCTCCATAGAGGAGCTTTTCACGTTTTTGTGCAATTTCAAACATAACTTGGTCTATTCGCGTCTTTACCTTACGAAACGTGGCACGAAGGCTCAACTAGCAAGTTAGACTTGTAAGAGCACTAAATAGAGTACAACGGTCCACATTGATGCTTTGGAATTGCTCAACTCTCTCCATAGAGGAGCTTTTCACGTTTTTGTGCAATTTCAAACATAACTTGGTCTATTCGCGTCTTTACCTTACGAAACGTTGCACGAAGGCTAAACTAGCAAGTTAGACTTGTAAGAGCACTAAATAGAGTACAACGGTCCACATTGATGCTTTGGAATTGCTCAACTCTCTCCATAGAGGAGCTTTTCACGTTTTTGTGCAATTTCAAACATAACTTGGTCTATTCGCGTCTTTACCTTACGAAACGTTGGCACGAAGGCTCAACTAGCAAGTTAGACTTGTAAGAGCACTAAATAGAGTGCAACGGTCCACATTGATGCTTTGGAATTGCTCAACTCTCTCCAGTAGAGGAGCTTTTCACGTTTTTGTGCAATTTCAAACATAACTTGGTCTATTCGCGTCTTTACCTTACGAAACGTGGCACGAAGGCTCAACTAGCAAGTTAGACTTGTAAGAGCACTAAATAGAGTACAACGGTCCACATTGATGCTTTGGAATTGCTCAACTCTCTCCGTAGAGGAGCTTTTCACGTTTTTGTGCAATTTCAAACATAACTTGGTCTATTCGCGTCTTTACCTTACGAAACGTGGCACGAAGGCTCAACTAGCAAGTTAGACTTGTAAGAGCACTAAATAGAGTACAACGGTCCACATTGATGCTTTGGAATTGCTCAACTCTCTCCGTAGAGGAGCTTTTCACGTTTTTGTGCAATTTCAAACATAACTTGGTCTATTCGCGTCTTTACCTTACGAAACGTGGCACGAAGGCTCAACTAGCAAGTTAGACTTGTAAGAGCACTAAATAGAGTGCAACGGTCCACATTGATGCTTTGGAATTGCTCAACTCTCTCCGTAGAGGAGCTTTTCACGTTTTTGTGCAATTTCAAACATAACTTGGTCTATTCGCGTCTTTACCTTACGAAACGTTGCACGAAGGCTAAACTAGCAAGTTAGACTTGTAAGAGCACTAAATAGAGTACAACGGTCCACATTGATGCTTTGGAATTGCTCAACTCTCTCCATAGAGGAGCTTTTCACGTTTTTGTGCAATTTCAAACATAACTTGGTCTATTCGCGTCTTTACCTTACGAAACGTGGCACGAAGGCTCAACTAGCAAGTTAGACTTGTAAGAGCACTAAATAGAGTACAACGGTCCACATTGATGCTTTGGAATTGCTCAACTCTCTCCAGTAGAGGAGCTTTTCACGTTTTTGTGCAATTTCAAACATAACTTGGTCTATTCGCAGTCTTTAACTTACGAAACGTGGCACGAAGGCTCAACTAGCAAGTTAGACTTGTAAGAACACTAAATAGAGTGCAACGGTCTACATTGATGCTTTGGAATTGCTCAACTCTCTCCGTAGAGGAGCTTTTCACGTTTTTGTGCAATTTCAAACATAACTTGGTCTATTCGCGTCTTTACCTTATGAAACGTGGCACGAAGGGTCAACTAGCAAGTGAGACTTGTAAGAACACTAAATAGAGTGCAACGGTCCACATTGATGGTTTGGAATTGCTCAACTCTCTCTGTAGAGGAGCTTTTCACGTTTATGTGCAATTCCAAACATAACTTGGTCTATTCGCGTCTTTACCTTACGAAACGTGGCAAGAAGGCTCAACTAGCAAGTTAGACTTGTAAGAGCACTAAATAGAGTACAACGGTCCACATTGATGCCTTGGAATTGCTCAACTCTCTCCGTAGAGGAGCTTTTCACGTTTTTGTGCAATTTCAAACATAACTTGGTCTATTCGCATCTTTAACTTACGAAACGTTGCACGAAGGCAAAACTAGCAAGTTAGACTTGTAAGAACACTAAATAGAGTGCAACGGTCCACATTGATGCTTTGGAATTGCTCAACTCTCTCCGTAGAGGAGCTTTTCACGTTTTTGTGCAATTTCAAACATAACTTGGTCTATTCGCGTCTTTACCTTACGAAACGTGGCACGAAGGCTCAACTAGCAAGTTAGACTTGTAAGAACACTAAATAGAGTGACAACGGTCCACATTGATGCTTTGGAATTGCTCAACTCTCTCCGTAGAGGAGCTTTTCACGTTTTTGTGCAATTTCAAACATAACTTGGTCTATTCGCGTCTTTACCTTACGAAACGTGGCACGAAGGCTCAACTAGCAAGTTAGACTTGTAAGAGCACTAAATAGAGTACAACGGTCCACATTGATGCTTTGGAATTGCTCAACTCTCTCCGTAGAGGAGCTTTTCACGTTTTTGTGCAATTTCAAACATAACTTGGTCTATTCGCGTCTTTACCTTACGAAACGTGGAACGAAGGCTCAACTAGCAAGTTAGTCTTGTAAGAGCACTAAATAGAGTACAACGGTCCCCATTGATGCTTTGGAATTGCTCAACTCTCTCCGTAGAGGAGCTTTTTTTCGTTTTTGTGCAATTTCAAACATAACTTGGTCTATTCGCGTCTTTACCTTACGAAACGTGGCACGAAGGCTCAACTAGCAAGTTAGACTTGTAAGAGCACTAAATAGAGTGCAACGGTCCACATTGATGCTTTGGAATTGCTCAACTCTCTCCGTAGAGGAGCTTTTCACGTTTTTGTGCAATTTCAAACATAACTTGGTCTATTCGCGTCTTTACCTTACGAAACGTGGCACGAAGGCTCAACTAGCAAGTTAGACTTGTAAGAACACTAAATAGAGTACAACGGTCCACATTGATGCTTTGGAATTGCTCAACTCTCTCCATAGAGGAGCTTTTCACGTTTTTGTGCAATTTCAAACATAACTTGGTCTATTCGCGTCTTTACCTTACGAAACGTGGCACGAAGGCTCAACTAGCAAGTTAGACTTGTAAGAGCACTAAATAGAGTACAACGGTCCACATTGATGCTTTGGAATTGCTCAACTCTCTCCGTAGAGGAGCTTTTCACGTTTTTTGTGCAATTTCAAACATAACTTGGTCTATTCGCGTCTTTAACTTACGAAACGTGGCACGAAGGCTCAACTAGCAAGTTAGACTTGTAAGAACACTAAATAGAGTGCAACGGTCCACATTGATGCTTTGGAATTGCTCAACTCTCTCCAGTAGAGGAGCTTTTCACGTTTTTGTGCAATTTCAAACATAACTTGGTCTATTCGCGTCTTTACCTTACGAAACGTGGCACGAAGGCTAAACTAGCAAGTTAGACTTGTAAGAACACTAAATAGAGTACAACGGTCCACATTGATGCTTTGGAATTGCTCAACTCTCTCCGTAGAGGAGCTTTTCACGTTTTTGTGCAATTTCAAACATAACTTGGTCTATTCGCGTCTTTACCTTACGAAACGTGGCACGAAGGCTCAACTAGCAAGTTAGACTTGTAAGAGCACTAAATAGAGTACAACGGTCCACATTGATGCTTTGGAATTGCTCAACTCTCTCCATAGAGGAGCTTTTCACGTTTTTGTGCAATTTCAAACATAACTTGGTCTATTCGCATCTTTACCTTACGAAACGTTGCACGAAGGCTCAACTAGCAAGTTAGACTTGTAAGAGCACTAAATAGAGTACAACGGTCCACATTGATGCTTTGGAATTGCTCAACTCTCTCCGTAGAGGAGCTTTTCACGTTTTTGTGCAATTTCAAACATAACTTGGTCTATTCGCGTCTTTACCTTACGAAACGTGGCACGAAGGCTCAACTAGCAAGTTAGACTTGTAAGAAGCACTAATAGAGTGCAACGGTCCACATTGATGCTTTGGAATTGCTCAACTCTCTCCGTAGAGGAGCTTTTCACGTTTTTGTGCAATTTCAAACATAACTTGGTCTATTCGCGTCTTTACCTTACGAAACGTGGCACGAAGGCTAAACTAGCAAGTTAGACTTGTAAGAGCACTAAATAGAGTACAACGGTCCACATTGATGCTTTGGAATTGCTCAACTCTCTCCGTAGAGGAGCTTTTCACGTTTTTGTGCAATTTCAAACATAACTTGGTCTATTCACGTCTTTACCTTACGAAACGTGGCACGAAGGCTCAACTAGCAAGTTAGACTTGTAAGAGCACTAAATAGAGTACAACGGTCCACATTGATGCTTTGGAATTGCTCAACTCTCTCCATAGAGGAGCTTTTCACGTTTTTGTGCAATTTCAAACATAACTTGGTCTATTCGCAGTCTTTACCTTACGAAACGTTGGCACGAAGGCTCAACTAGCAATGTTAGACTTGTAAGAACACTAAATAGAGTGCAACGGTCCACATTGATGCTTTGGAATTGCTCAACTCTCTCCGTAGAGGAGCTTTTCACGTTTTTGTGCAATTTCAAACATAACTTGGTCTATTCGCGTCTTTACCTTACGAAACGTGGCACGAAGGCTCAACTAGCAAGTTAGACTTGTAAGAACACTAAATAGAGTGCAACGGTCCACATTGATGCTTTGGAATTGCTCAACTCTCTCCGTAGAGGAGCTTTTCACGTTTTTGTGCAATTTCAAACATAACTTGGTCTATTCGCGTCTTTACCTTACGAAACGTGGCACGAAGGCTCAACTAGCAAGTTAGACTTGTAAGAACACTAAATAGAGTGCAACGGTCCACATTGATGCTTTGGAATTGCTCAACTCTCTCCGTAGAGGAGCTTTTCACGTTTTTGTGCAATTTCAAACATAACTTGGTCTATTCGCGTCTTTACCTTACGAAACGTGGCACGAAGGCTAAACTAGCAATGTTAGACTTGTAAGAGCACTAAATAGAGTACAACGGTCCACATTGATGCTTTGGAATTGCTCAACTCTCTCCGTAGAGGAGCTTTTCACGTTTTTGTGCAATTTCAAACATAACTTGGTCTATTCGCGTCTTTACCTTACGAAACGTGGCACGAAGGCTCAACTAGCAAGTTAGACTTGTAAGAACACTAAATAGAGTGCAACGGTCCACATTGATGCTTTGGAATTGCTCAACTCTCTCCATAGAGGAGCTTTTCACGTTTTTTGTGCAATTTCAAACATAACTTGGTCTATTCGCGTCTTTACCTTACGAAACGTGGCACGAAGGCTCAACTAGCAAGTTAGACTTGTAAGAGCACTAAATAGAGTACAACGGTCCACATTGATGCTTTGGAATTGCTCAACTCTCTCCATAGAGGAGCTTTTCACGTTTTTGTGCAATTTCAAACATAACTTGGTCTATTCGCGTCTTTACCTTACGAAACATGGCACGAAGGCTCAACTAGCAAGTTAGACTTGTAAGAGCACTAAATAGAGTGCAACGGTCCACATTGATGCTTTGGAATTGCTCAACTCTCTCCGTAGAGGAGCTTTTCACGTTTTTGTGCAATTTCAAACATAACTTGGTCCATTCGCGTCTTTACCTTACGAAACATGGCACGAAGGATCAACTAGCAAGTTAGACTTGTAAGAGCACTAAATAGAGTACAACGGTCCACATTGATGCTTTGAAATTGCTCAACTCTCTCCGTAGAGGAGCTTTTCACGTTTTTGTGCAATTTCAAACATAACTTGGTCTATTCGCGTCTTTACCTTACGAAACGCGGCACGAAGGGTAAACTAGCAAGTTAGACTTGTAAGAGCACTAAATAGAGTACAACGATCCACATTCATGCTTTGGAATTGCTCAACTCTCTCCATAGAGGAGCTTTTCACGTTTTTGTGCAATTTCAAACATAACTTGGTCTATTCGCGTCTTTACCTTACTAAACATTGCACGAAGGCTAAACTAGCAAGTTAGACTTGTAAGAACACTAAATAGAGTGCAACGGTCCACATTGATGCTTTGGAATTGCTCAACTCTCTCCATAGAGGAGCTTTTCACGTTTTTGTGCAATTTCAAACATAACTTGGTCTATTCGCGTCTTTACCTTACGAAACATGGCACGAAGGCTCAACTAGCAAGTTAGACTTGTAAGAAGCACTAAATAGAGTGCAACGGTCCACATTGATGCTTTTGGAATTGCTCAACTCTCTCCGTAGAGGAGCTTTTCACGTTTTTTGTGCAATTTCAAACATAACTTGGTCTATTCGCGTCTTTACCTTACGAAACGTGGCACGAAGGCTCAACTAGCAAGTTAGACTTGTAAGAACACTAAATAGAGTGCAACGGTCCACATTGATGCTTTGGAATTGCTCAACTCTCTCCGTAGAGGAGCTTTTCACGTTTTTGTGCAATTTCAAACATAACTTGGTCTATTCGCGTCTTTACCTTACGAAACGTGGCACGAAGGCTCAACTAGCAAGTTAGACTTGTAAGAGCACTAAATAGAGTACAACGGTCCACATTCATGCTTTGGAATTGCTCAACTCTCTCCATAGAGGAGCTTTTCACGTTTTTGTCCAATTTCAAACATAACTTGGTCTATTCGCATCTTTACCTTACGAAACGTGGCACGAAGGCTCAACTAGCAAGTTAGACTTGTAAGAAGCACTAAAATAGAGTGCAACGGTCCACATTGATGCTTTGGAATTGCTCAACTCTCTCCGTAGAGGAGCTTTTCACGTTTTTGTGCAATTTCAAACATAACTTGGTCTATTCGCGTCTTTACCTTACGAAACGTGGCACGAAGGCTCAACTAGCAAGTTAGACTTGTAAGAGCACTAAATAGAGTACAACGGTCCACATTGATGCTTTGGAATTGCTCAACTCTCTCCATAGAGGAGCTTTTCACGTTTTTGTGCAATTTCAAACATAACTTGGTCTATTCGCATCTTTACCTTACGAAACGTGCACGAAGGCTAAACTAGCAATGTTAGACTTGTAAGAGCACTAAATAGAGTACAACGGTCCACATTGATGCTTTGGAATTGCTCAACTCTCTCCGTAGCGGAGCTTTTCACGTTTTTGTGCAATTTCAAACATAACTTGGTCTATTCGCGTCTTTACCTTACGAAACGTGGCACGAAGGCTCAACTAGCAAGTTAGACTTGTAAGAACACTAAATAGAGTGCAACGGTCCACATTGATGCTTTGGAATTGCTCAACTCTCTCCGTAGAGGAGCTTTTCACGTTTTTGTGCAATTTCAAACATCACTTGGTCTATTCGCGTCTTTACCTTACGAAACGTGGCACGAAGGCTCAAACTAGCAAGTTAGACTTGTAAGAGCACTAAATAGAGTACAACGGTCCACATTGATGCTTTGGAATTGCTCAACTCTCTCCGTAGAGGAGCTTTTTCACGTTTTTGTGCAATTTCAAACATAACTTGGTCTATTCGCGTCTTTACCTTACGAAACGTGGCACGAAGGCTCAACTAGCAAGTTAGACTTGTAAGAACACTAAATAGAGTGACAACGGTCCACATTGATGCTTTGGAATTGCTCAACTCTCTCCAGTAGAGGAGCTTTTCACGTTTTGTGCAATTTCAAACATAACTTGGTCTATTCGCAGTCTTTACCTTACGAAACGTGGCACGAAGGCTCAACTAGCAAGTTAGACTTGTAAGAACACTAAATAGAGTAGCAACGGTCCACATTGATGCTTTGGAATTGCTCAACTCTCTCCGTAGAGGAGCTTTTCACGTTTTTGTGCAATTTCAAACATAACTTGGTCTATTCGCGTCTTTACCTTACGAAACGTGCACGAAGGCTCAACTAGCAAGTTAGACTTGTAAGAGCACTAAATAGAGTACAACGGTCCACATTGATGCTTGGAATTGCTCAACTCTCTCCGTAGAGGAGCTTTTCACGTTTTTGTGCAATTTCAAACATAACTTGGTCTATTCGCGTCTTTACCTTACGAAACGTGGCACGAAGGCTCAACTAGCAAGTTAGACTTGTAAGAGCACTAAATAGAGTACAACGGTCCACATTGATGCTTTGGAATTGCTCAACTCTCTCCGTAGAGGAGCTTTTCACGTTTTTGTGCAATTTCAAACATAACTTGGTCTATTCGCGTCTTTACCTTACGAAACGTTGGCACGAAGGCTCAACTAGCAAGTTAGACTTGTAAGAACACTAAATAGAGTGCAACGGTCCACATTGATGCTTTGGAATTGCTCAACTCTCTCCGTAGAGGAGCTTTTTCACGTTTTTGTGCAATTTCAAACATAACTTGGTCTATTCGCGTCTTTACCTTACGAAACGTGGCACG
The DNA here is from genome assembly GCF_013401445.1 of Tripterygium wilfordii. NCBI lineage: Eukaryota > Viridiplantae > Streptophyta > Magnoliopsida > Celastrales > Celastraceae > Tripterygium > Tripterygium wilfordii. The sequence goes on along the minus strand of NW_024056206.1, from coordinate 49,989 downwards.
AAGGCTCAACTAGCAAGTTAGACTTGTAAGAGCACTAAATAGAGTACAACGGTCCACATTGATGCTTTGGAATTGCTCAACTCTCTCCGTAGAGGAGCTTTTCACGTTTTTGTGCAATTTCAAACATAACTTGGTCTATTCGCGTCTTTACCTTACGAAACGTGGCACGAAGGCTCAACTAGCAAGTTAGACTTGTAAGAGCACTAAATAGAGTGCAACGGTCCACATTGATGCTTTGGAATTGCTCAACTCTCTCCGTAGAGGAGCTTTTCACGTTTTTGTGCAATTTCAAACATAACTTGGTCTATTCGCGTCTTTACCTTACGAAACGTTGCACGAAGGCTAAACTAGCAAGTTAGACTTGTAAGAACACTAAATAGAGTGCAACGGTCCACATTGATGCTTTGGAATTGCTCAACTCTCTCCATAGAGGAGCTTTTCACGTTTTTGTGCAATTTCAAACATAACTTGGTCTATTCGCGTCTTTACCTTACGAAACGTGGCACGAAGGCTCAACTAGAAAGTTAGACTTGTAAGAGCACTAAATAGAGTACAACGGTCCACATTGATGCTTTGGAATTGCTCAACTCTCTCCATAGAGGAGCTTTTCACGTTTTTGTGCAATTTCAAACATAACTTGGTCTATTCGCATCTTTAACTTACGAAACGTGGCACGAAGGCTCAACTAGCAAGTTAGACTTGTAAGAACACTAAATAGAGTGCAACGGTCCACATTGATGCTTTGGAATTGCTCAACTCTCTCCGTAGAGGAGCTTTTCACGTTTTTGTGCAATTTCAAACATAACTTGGTCTATTCGCGTCTTTACCTTACGAAACGTGGCACGAAGGCTCAACTAGCAAGTTAGACTTGTAAGAGCACTAAATAGAGTGCAACGGTCCACATTGATGCTTTGGAATTGCTCAACTCTCTCCGTAGAGGAGCTTTTCACGTTTTTGTGCAATTTCAAACATAACTTGGTCTATTCGCGTCTTTACCTTACGAAACGTGGCACGAAGGCTCAACTAGCAAGTTAGACTTGTAAGAGCACTAAATAGAGTACAACGGTCCACATTGATGCTTTGGAATTGCTCAACTCTCTCCATAGAGGAGCTTTTCACGTTTTTGTGCAATTTCAAACATAACTTGGTCTATTCGCGTCTTTACCTTACGAAACGTGGCACGAAGGCTCAACTAGCAAGTTAGACTTGTAAGAACACTAAATAGAGTGCAACGGTCCACATTGATGCTTTGGAATTGCTCAACTCTCTCCATAGAGGAGCTTTTCACGTTTTTGTGCAATTTCAAACATAACTTGGTCTATTCGCGTCTTTACCTTACGAAAAGTGGCACGAAGGCTCAACTAGCAAGTTAGACTTGTAAGAGACACTAAATAGAGTGCAACGGTTCCACATTGATGCTTTGGAATTGCTCAACTCTCTCCATAGAGGAGCTTTTCACTTTTTTGTGCAATTTCAAACATAACTTGGTCTATTCGCGTCTTTAACTTACGAAACGTCGCACGAAGGCTCAACTAGCAAGTTAGACTTGTAAGAGCACTAAATAGAGTACAACGGTCCACATTGATGCTTTGGAATTGCTCAACTCTCTCCATAGAGGAGCTTTTCACGTTTTTGTGCAATTTCAACATAACTTGGTCTATTCGCGTCTTTACCTTACGAAACGTGGCACGAAGGCTCAACTAGCAAGTTAGACTTGTAAGAGCACTAAATAGAGTGCAACGGTCCACATTGATGCTTTTGGAATTGCTCAACTCTCTCCGTAGAGGAGCTTTTCACGTTTTTGTGCAATTTCAAACATAACTTGGTCTATTCGCGTCTTTACCTTACGAAACGTGGCACGAAGGCTCAACTAGCAAGTTAGACTTGTAAGAACACTAAATAGAGTGCAACGGTCCACATTGATGCTTTGGAATTGCTCAACTCTCTCCGTAGAGGAGCTTTTCACGTTTTTGTGCAATTTCAAACATAACTTGGTCTATTCGCGTCTTTACCTTACGAAACGTGGCACGAAGGCTCAACTAGCAAGTTAGACTTGTAAGAGCACTAAATAGAGTACAACGGTCCACATTGATGCTTTGGAATTGCTCAACTCTCTCCGTAGAGGAGCTTTTCACGTTTTTGTGCAATTTCAAACATAACTTGGTCTATTCGCGTCTTTACCTTACGAAACGTGGCACGAAGGCTCAACTAGCAAGTTAGACTTGTAAGAGCACTAAATAGAGTACAACGGTCCACATTGATGCTTTGGAATTGCTCAACTCTCTCCATAGAGGAGCTTTTCACGTTTTTGTGCAATTTCAAACATAACTTGGTCTATTCGCGTCTTTACCTTACGAAACGTGGCACGAAGGCTAAACTAGCAAGTTAGACTTGTAAGAGCACTAAATAGAGTACAACGGTCCACATTGATGCTTTGGAATTGCTCAACTCTCTCCATAGAGGAGCTTTTCACGTTTTTGTGCAATTTCAAACATAACTTGGTCTATTCGCGTCTTTACCTTACGAAACGTGGCACGAAGGCTCAACTAGCAAGTTAGACTTGTAAGAAGCACTAAATAGAGTGCAACGGTCCACATTGATGCTTTGGAATTGCTCAACTCTCTCCATAGAGGAGCTTTTCACGTTTTTGTGCAATTTCAAACATAACTTGGTCTATTCGCGTCTTTACCTTACGAAACGTGGCACGAAGGCTCAACTAGCAAGTTAGACTTGTAAGAACACTAAATAGAGTACAACGGTCCACATTGATGCTTTGGAATTGCTCAACTCTCTCCGATAGAGGAGCTTTTCACGTTTTTGTGCAATTTCAAACATAACTTGGTCTATTCGCAGTCTTTACCTTACGAAACGTGGCACGAAGGCTCAACTAGCAAGTTAGACTTGTAAGAGCACTAAATAGAGTGCAACGGTCCACATTGATGCTTTGGAATTGCTCAACTCTCTCCATAGAGGAGCTTTTCACGTTTTTGTGCAATTTCAAACATAACTTGGTCTATTCGCGTCTTTACCTTACGAAACGTTGCACGAAGGCTCAACTAGCAAGTTAGACTTGTAAGAAGCACTAAATAGAGTACAACGGTCCACATTGATGCTTTGGAATTGCTCAACACTCTCCATAGAGGAGCTTTTCACATTTTTGTGCAATTTCAAACATAACTTGGTCTATTCGCGTCTTTACCTTACGAAACGTGGCACGAAGGCTAAACTAGCAAGTTAGACTTGTAAGAACACTAAATAGAGTAGCAACGGTCCACATTGATGCTTTGGAATTGCTCAACTCTCTCCATAGAGGAGCTTTTCACGTTTTTGTGCAATTTCAAACATAACTTGGTCTATTCGCGTCTTTACCTTACGAAACGTTGCACGAAGGCTCAACTAGCAAGTTAGACTTGTAAGAGCACTAAATGGAGTACAACGATCCACATTGATGCTTTGGAATTGCTCAACTCTCTCCGTAGAGGAGCTTTTCACGTTTTTGTGCAATTTCAAACATAACTTGGTCTATCCGCGTCTTTACCTTACGAAACGTGGCACGAAGGCTCAACTAGCAAGTTAGACTTGTAAGAGCACTAAATAGAGTACAACGGTCCACATTGATGCTTTGGAATTGCTCAACTCTCTCCATAGAGGAGCTTTTCACGTTTTTGTGCAATTTCAAACATAACTGGTCTATTCGCGTCTTTACTTACGAAACGTTGCACGAAGGCTAAACTAGCAAGTTAGACTTGTAAGAGCACTAAATAGAGTACAACGGTCCACATTGATGCTTTGGAATTGCTCAACTCTCTCCATAGAGGAGCTTTTCACGTTTTTGTGCAATTTCAAACATAACTTGGTCTATTCGCGTCTTTACCTTGCGAAACGTGGCACGAAGCCTCAACTAGCAAGTTAGACTAGTAAGAGCACTAAATAGAGTACAACGGTCGACATTGATGCATTCGAATTGCTCAACTCACTCCAGAGAGGAGCTTTTCACGTTTCGGTGCAATTTCAAACATAACTTGGTCTATTCGCATCTTTAACTTACGAAACGTTGCACGAAGGCTAAACTAGCAAGTTAGACTTGTAAGAACACTAAATAGAGTACAACGGTCCACATTGATGCTTTGGAATTGCTCAACTCTCTCCGTAGAGGAGCTTTTCACGTTTTTGTGCAATTTCAAACATAACTTGGTCTATTCGCATCTTTAACTTACGAAACGTTGCACGAAGGCTAAACTAGCAAGTTAGACTTGTAAGAGCACTAAATAGAGTACAACGGTCCACATTGATGCTTTGGAATTGCTCAACTCTCTCCATAGAGTAGCTTTTCACGTTTTTGTGCAATTTCAAACATAACTTGGTCTATTCGCGTCTTTACCTTACGAAACGTGCACGAAGGCTCAACTAGCAAGTTAGACTTGTAAGAACACTAAATAGAGTACAACGGTCCACATTGATGCTTTGGAATTGCTCAACTCTCTCCAGTAGAGGAGCTTTTCACGTTTTTGTGCAATTTCAAACATAACTTGGTCTATTCGCGTCTTTACCTTACGAAACGTTGCACGAAGGCTCAACTAGCAAGTTAGACTTGTAAGAGCACTAAATAGAGTACAACGGTCCACATTGATGCTTTGGAATTGCTCAACTCTCTCCATAGAGGAGCTTTTCACGTTTTTGTGCAATTTCAAACATAACTTGGTCTATTCGCGTCTTTACCTTACGAAACGTGGCACGAAGGCTCAACTAGCAAGTTAGACTTGTAAGAGCACTAAATAGAGTACAACGGTCCACATTGATGCTTTGGAATTGCTCAACTCTCTCCGTAGAGGAGCTTTTCACGTTTTTGTGCAATTTCAAACATAACTTGGTCTATTCGCGTCTTTACCTTACGAAACGTGGCACGAAGGCTCAACTAGCAAGTTAGACTTGTAAGAGCACTAAATAGAGTACAACGGTCCACATTGATGCTTTGGAATTGCTCAACTCTCTCCATAGAGGAGCTTTTCACGTTTTTGTGCAATTTCAAACATAACTTGGTCTATTCGCGTCTTTACCTTACGAAACGTGGCACGAAGGCTCAACTAGCAAGTTAGACTTGTAAGAGCACTAAATAGAGTGCAACGGTCCACATTGATGCTTTGGAATTGCTCAACTCTCTCCGTAGAGGAGCTTTTCACGTTTTTGTGCAATTTCAAACATAACTTGGTCTATTCGCATCTTTAACTTACGAAATGTTGCACGAAGGCTAAACTAGCAAGTTAGACTTGTAAGAGCACTAAATGGAGTACAACGGTCCACATTGATGCTTTGGAATTGCTCAACTCTCTCCATAGAGGAGCTTTTCACGTTTTTGTGCAATTTCAAACATAACTTGGTCTATTCGCAGTCTTTACCTTACGAAACGTGGCACGAAGGCTAAACTAGTAAGTTAGACTTGTAAGAACACTAAATAGAGTACAACGGTCCACATTGATGCTTTGGAATTGCTCAACTCTCTCCATAGAGGAGCTTTTCACGTTTTTGTGCAATTTCAAACATAACTTGGTCTATTCGCGTCTTTACCTTACGAAACGTGGCACGAAGGCTCAACTAGCAAGTTAGACTTGTAAGAGCACTAAATAGAGTACAACGGTCCACATTGATGCTTTGGAATTGCTCAACTCTCTCCATAGAGGAGCTTTTCACGTTTTTGTGCAATTTCAAACATAACTTGGTCTATTCGCATCTTTAACTTACGAAACGTTGCACGAAGGCTAAACTAGCAAGTTAGACTTGTAAGAACACTAAATAGAGTAGCAACGGTCCACATTGATGCTTTGGAATTGCTCAACTCTCTCCGTAGAGGAGCTTTTCACGTTTTTGTGCAATTTCAAACATAACTTGGTCTATTCGCAGTCTTTACCTTACGAAACGTTGGCACGAAGGCTCAACTAGCAAGTTAGACTTGTAAGAACACTAAATAGAGTGCAACGGTCCACATTGATGCTTTGGAATTGCTCAACTCTCTCCCTAGAGGAGCTTTTCACGTTTTTGTGCAATTTCAAACATAACTTGGTCTATTCACGTCTTTACCTTACGAAACGTGGCACGAAGGCTCAACTAGCAAGTTAGACTTGTAAGAGCACTAAATAGAGTACAACGGTCCACATTGATGCTTTGGAATTGCTCAACTCTCTCCATAGAAGAGCTTTTCACGTTTTTGTGCAATTTCAAACATAACTTGGTCTATTCGCATCTTTAACTTATGAAACGTTGCACGAAGGCTAAACTAGCAAGCTAGACTTGTAAGAACACTAAATAGAGTACAACTGGTCCACATTGATGCTTTGGAATTGCTCAACTCTCTCCATAGAGGAGCTTTTCACGTTTTTGTGCAATTTCAAACATAACTTGGTCTATTCGCATCTTTAACTTACGAAACGTTGCACGAAGGCTAAACTAGCAAGTTAGACTTGTAAGAACACTAAATAGAGTACAACGGTCCACATTGATGCTTTGGAATTGCTCAACTCTCTCCATAGAGGAGCTTTTCACGTTTTTGTGCAATTTCAAACATAACTTGGTCTATTCGCATCTTTAACTTACGAAACTGTTGCACGAAGGCTAAACTAGCAAGTTAGACTTCTGTAAGAACACTAAATAGAGTACAACGGTCCACATTGATGCTTTGGAATTGCTCAACTCTCTCCATAGAGGAGCTTTCTCATCGTTTTTGTGCAATTTCAAACATAACTTGGTCTATTCGCGTCTTTACCTTACGAAACGTTGCACGAAGGCTCAAACTAGCAAGTTAGACTTCTGTAAGAACACTAAATAGAGTACAACGGTCCACATTGATGCTTTGGAATTGCTCAACTCTCTCCATAGAGAGCTTTTCACGTTTTTGTGCAATTTCAAACATAACTTGGTCTATTCGCATCTTTAACTTACTGAAACAGTTGCACGAAGGCTAAACTAGCAAGTTAGACTTGTAAGAACACTAATATGAGTGCAACGGTCCACATTGATGCTTTGGAATTGCTCAACTCTCTCCATAGAGGAGCTATTTCACGTTTTTGTGCAATTTCAAACATAACTTGGTCTATTCGCGTCTTTACCTTACGAAAAGTGCCATGAAGGCTCAACTAGCAAGTTAGACTTGTAAGAGCACTAAATAGAGTACAACGGTCCACATTGATGCTTTGGAATTGCTCAACTCTCTCCGTAGCGGAGCTTTTCACGTTTTTGTGCAATTTCAAACATAACTTGGTCTATTCGCATCTTTAACTTACGAAACGTTGCACGAAGGCTCAACTAGCAAGTTAGACTTGTAAGGCACACTAAATAGGAGTGCAACGGTCCACATTGATGCTTTGGAATTGCTCAACTCTCTCCATAGAGGAGCTTTTCACGTTTTTGTGCTAATTTCAAACATAACTTGGTCTATTCGTGTCTTTACCTTACGAAACGTCGCACGAAGGCTCAACTAGCAAGTTAGACTTGTAAGAGCACTAAATAGAGTACAACGGTCCACATTGATGCTTTGGAATTGCTCAACTTTCTCCATAGAGGAGCTTTTCACGTTTTTGTGCAATTTCAAACATAACTTGGTCTATTCGCATCTTTAACTTACGAAACGTTGCACGAAGGCAAAACTAGCATGTGAGACTTTTAAGAACACTAAATATAGTGCAACGGTCCACATTGATGCTTTGGAATTGCTCAACTCTCTCCATAGAGGAGCTTTTCATGTTTTTGTGCAATTTCAAACATAACTAGGGCTATTCGCTTCTTTCACATACGAAACGTTGCACGAAGGCTAAATTAGCAAGTTAGACTTCTAAGAACCCTAAATAGAGTACAACGGTCCACATTGATGCTTTGGAATTGCTCAACTCTCTCCATAGAGGAGCTTTTCACATTTTTTTTGCAATTTCAAACATAACTAGGGCTATTCGCTTCTTTCACTTACGAAACGTTGCACGAAGGCTAAACTAGCAAGTTAGACTTCTAAGAACACTAAATAGAGTACAATGGTCCACATTGATGCTTTTGGAATTGCTCAACTCTCTCCATAGAGGAGCTTTTCACGTTTTTGTGCAATGGTCCACATTGATGCTTTGGAATTGCTCAACTCTCTCCGTAGAGGAGCTTTTCATGTCTTTGTGCAAGTTCAAACATAACTTGGTCTATGCGCATCTTTACCTTACGAAACGTGGCATGAAGGCTCAACTAGCAAGTTAGACTTGTCCGAGCACCTAAATAGAGTACAACGGTCCACATTGATGCTTTGGAATTGCTCAACTCTCTCCGTAGAGGAGCTTTTCACAGTTTTTGTGCAATTTCAAACATAACTTGGTCTATTCCCATCTTTAACTTACGAAACGTTGCACGAAGGCTAAACTAGCAAGTTAGACTTGTAAGAACACTAAAATAGAGTACAATGGTCCACATTGATGCTTTGGAATTGCTCAACTCTCTCCATAGAGGAGCTTTTTGCACGTTTTTGTGCAATTTCAAACATAACTAGGTCTATTCGCATCTTTCACTTACGAAACGTTGCACGAAGGCTAAACTAGCAAGTTAGACTTATAAGAACACCTAAATAGAGTACAACTGGTCCACATTGATTCTTTGGAATTGCTCAACTCTCTCCATAGAGGAGCTTTTCATGTTTTTGTGCAAGTTCAAACATAACTTGGTCTATTCGCGTCTTTACCTTACGAAACGTGGCACGAAGCTCAACTAGCAAGTTAAGACTTGTAAGAGCACTAAATAGAGTACAACGGTCCACATTGATGCTTTGGAATTGCTCAACTCTCTCCATAGAGGAGCTTTTCACGTTTTTGTGCAATTTCAAACATAACTTGGTCTATTCGCATCTTTAACTTACGAAACGTTGCACGAAGGCTAAACTAGCAATGCTAGACTTCTTAAGAACACTAAATAGAGTACAACTGGTCCACATTGATGCTTTGGAATTGCTCAACTCTCTCCATAGAGGAGCTTTTCACGTTTTTGTGCAATTTCAAACATAACTTGGTCTATTCGCATCTTTAACTTACGAAACGTTGCACGAAGGCTCAACTAGCAAGTTAGACTTGTAAGAGCACTAAATAGGAGTGCAACGGTCCACATTGATGCTTTGGAATTGCTCAACTCTCTCCATAGAGGAGCTTTTCATGTTTTTGTGCAATTTCAAACATAACTTGGTCTATTCGTGTCTTTACCTTACGAAACGTCGCACGAAGGCTCAACTAGCAAGTTAGACTTGCTAAGAACACTAAATAGAGTACAACGGTCCACATTGATGCTTTGGAATTGCTCAACTCTCTCCACTAGAGGAGCTTTTCACGTTTTTGTGCAATTTCAAACATAACTTGGTCTATTCGCATCTTTAACTTACGAAACGTTTCGCACGAAGGCTAAACTAGCAAGTTAGACTTGTAAGAACACTAAATAGAGTGCAACGGTCCACATTGATGCTTTGGAATTGCTCAACTCTCTCCATAGAGGAGCTTTTCACTGTTTTTGTGCAATTTCAAACATAACTTAGGTCTATTCGCTTCTTTCACCTTACGAAACGTTGCACGAAGGCTAAACTTAGCAAGTTAGACTTGTAAGAACCCTAAATAGAGTACAACGGTCCACATTGATGCTTTGGAATTGCTCAACTCTCTCCATAGCAGGAGCTTTTCACTTTTTTGTGCAATTTCAAACATAAACTAGGGCTATTCGCTTCTTTCACTTACGAAACGTTGCACGAAGGCTAAACTAGCAAGTTAGACTTCTAAGAACACTAAATAGAGTACAATGGTCCACATTGATGCTTTGGAATTGCTCAACTCTCTCCATAGAGGAGCTTTTCCCGTTTTTGTGCAATGGTCCACATTGATGCTTTGGAATTGCTCAACTCTCTCCGTAGAGGAGCTTTTCATGTCTTTCTGCAAGTTCAAACATAACTTGGTCTATACGCATCTTTACCTAACGAAACGTGGCATGAAGGCTCAACTAGCAAGTTAGACTTGTCCGAGCACCAAATAGAGTACAACGGTCCACATTGATGCTTTGGAATTGCTCAACTCTCTCCGTAGAGGAGCTTTTCACATTTTTGTGCAATTTCAAACATAACTTGGTCTATTCCCATCTTTCACTTACGAAACGTTGCACGAAGGCTAAACTAGCAAGTTAGACTTCTTAGAACACAAAATAGAGTACAACGGTCCACATTGATGCTTTGGAATTGCTCAACTCTCTCCATAGAGGAGCTTTTCACGTTTTTGTGCAATTTCAAACATAACTTGGTCTATTCGCATCTTTCACTTACGAAACGTTGCACGAAGGCTAAACTAGCAAGTTTAGACTTGTAAGAACACTAAATAGGAGTACAACGGTCCACATTGATGCTTTGGAATTGCCTCAACTCTCTCCATAGAGGAGCTTTTCATGTTTTTGTGCAATTTCAAACATAACTTGGTCTATTCGCATCTTGACCTTACGAAACGTGGCACGAAGGCTCAACTAGCAAGTTAGACTTGTACGAGCACCTAAATAGAGTACAACGGTCCGACATTGATGCTTTGGAATTGCTCAACTCTCTCCATAGAGGAGCTTTTCACGTTTTTGTGCAATTTCAAACATAACTTGGTCTATTCCGCATCTTTACCTTACGAAAACGTTGCACGAAGGCTCAACTAGCAAGCTAGACTTGTAAGAACACTAAATAGAGTACAATGGTCCACATTGATGCTTTGGAATTGCTCAACTCTCTCCATAGAGGAGCTTTTCACGTTTTTGTGCAATTTCAAACATAACTTGGTCTATTCGCATCTTTAACTTACGAAACGTTGCACGAAGGCTAAATTAGCAAGTTAGGACTTGTAAGAACACTAAATAGAGTACAACGGTCCGCATTGATGCTTTGGAATTGCTCAACTCTCTCCATAGAGGAGCTTTTCACGTTTTTGTGCAATTTCAAACATAACTTGGTCTATTTCGCATGTTTAACTTACGAAACTGTTGCACGAAGGCTAAACTAGCAAGTTAGACTTGTAAGAACACTAAATAGAGTACAACGGTCCACGTTGATGCTTTGGAATTGCTCAACTCTCTCCAGTAGAGGAGCTTTCACATGTTTTTGTGCAATTTCAAACATAAGGTTGGTCTATTCACGTCTTTACCTTACGAAACGTTGCACGAAGGCCAACTAGCAAGTTAGACTTGTAAGAGACACTAAAGAGAGTACAACGGTCCACATTGATGCTTTGGAATTGCTCAACTCTCTCCATCGAGAAGCTTTTCACGTTTTTGTGCAATTTCAAACATAACTTGGTCTATTCGCATCTTTAACTTACTGAAACTATTTCACGGAAGGCTAAACTAGCAAGTTAGAGTTGTAAGAACACTAAATTGAGTGCAATGGTCCACATTGATGCTTTCGGAATTGCTCAACTCTCTCCATAGAGGTGCTTTTCACGTTTTTGTGCTAATTTCAAACATAAGTTGGTCTATTCGCGTCTTTACCTTGCGAAACGTGGCACTGAAGGCTCAACTAGCAAGTTAGACTTGTCCGAGCACCAAATAGAGTACAACGGTCCACATTGATGCTTTGGAATTGCTCAACTCTCTCCGTAGAGGAGCTTTTCACGTTTTTGTGCAATTTCAAACATAACTTGGTCTATTCCCGTCTTTAACTTACGAAACGTTGCACGAAGGCTCAACTATCAAGTTAGACTTGTAAGAGCACTAAATAGAGTACAACGGTCCACATTGATGCTTTGGAATTGCTCAACTCTCTCCATAGAGGAGCTTTTCACGTTTTTGTGCAATTTCAAACATAACTTGGTCTATTCGCATCTTTCACTTACGAAACGTTTCACGAAGGCTAAACTAGCAAGTTAGACTTTTAAGAACACTAAATATAGTGCAACGGTCCACATTGATGCTTTGGAATTGCTCAACTCTCTCCATAGAGGAGCTTTTCACGTTTTTGTACAATTTCAAACATAACTTGGTCTATTCGCGTCTTTACCTTACGAAACATTTGCACGAAGGCTCAACTAGCAAGTTAGACTTGTAGAACACTAAATAGAGTACAACGGTCCACATTGATGCTTTGGAATTGCTCAACTCTCTCCATAGAGGAGCTTTTCACGTTTTTGTGCAATTTCAAACATAACTAGGTCTATTCGCATCTTTCACTTACGAAACGTTGCACGAAGGCTCAACTAGCATGTTAGACTTATAAGAACACCAAATGGAGTACAACGGTCCACATTGATTCTTTGGAATTCCTCAACTCTCTCCATAGAGGAGCTTTTCACTGTTTTTGTGCAATTTCAAACATAACTTGGTCTATTCGCATCTTGACCTTACGAAACGTGGCACGATAGGCTCAGCAAGCGAGTAAGACTTGTCCGAGCACCAAATAGAGTACAACGGTCCACATTGATGCTTTGGAATTGCTCAACTCTCTCCATAGAGGAGCTTTTCACGTTTTTGTGCAATTTCAAACATAACTTGGTCTATTCCCATCTTTAACTTACGAAAACGTTGCACGAAGGCTAAACTAGCAAGCTAGACTTCGTAAGAACACTAAATAGAGTACAACTGGTCCACATTGATGCTTTGAATTGCTCAACTCTCTCCATAGAGGAGCTTTTCACGTTTTTGTGCAATTTCAAACATAACTTGGTCAATTCGCATATTTAACTTACGAAACGTTGCACGAAGGCTAAATTAGCAAGTTGGACTTGTAAGAAGCACTAAATAGAGTGACAACGGTCCACATTGATGCTTTGGAATTGCTCAACTCTCTCCGTAGAGGAGCTTTTCACGTTTTTGTGCAATTTCAAACATAACTTGGTCTATTCGCATCTTTACCTTACGAAACGTTGCACGAAGGCTAAACTAGCAAGTTAGACTTGTAAGAACACTAAATAGAGTACAACGGTCCACATTGATGCTTTGGAATTGCTCAACTCTCTCCATAGAGGAGCTTTTCACGTTTTTGTGCAATTTCAAACATAACTTGGTCTATTCGCGTCTTTACCTTACGAAACGTTGCACGAAGGCTCAACTAGCAAGTTAGACTTGTAAGAACACTAAATAGAGTACAACGGTCCACATTGATGCCTTTGGAATTGCTCAACTCTCTCCATAGAGGAGCTTTTCACGTTTTTGTGCAATTTCAAACATAACTTGGTCTATTCGCGTCTTTACCTTACGAAACGTTGCACGAAGGCCTAAACTAGCAAGTTAGACTTGTAAGAACACTAAATAGAGTGCAACTGGTCCACATTGATGCTTGGAATTGCTCAACTCTCTCCATAGAGGAGCTTTTCACGTTTTTGTGCTAATTTCAAACATAACTTGGTCTATTCGCGTCTTTACCTTACGAAACGTGGCACGAAGGCTCAACTAGCAAGTTAGACTTGTACGAACACTAAATAGAGTACAACGGTCCACATTGATGCTTTGGAATTGCTCAACTCTCTCCGTAGAGGAGCTTTTCACGTTTTTGTGCAATTTCAAACATAACTTGGTCTATTCGCATCTTTACCTTACGAAACGTTGCACGAAGGCTAAACTAGCAAGTTAGACTTGTAAGAACACTAAATAGAGTACAACGGTCCACATTGATGCTTTGGAATTGCTCAACTCTCTCCGTAGAGGAGCTTTTCACGTTTTTGTGCAATTTCAAACATAACTTGGTCTATTCGCAGTCTTTACTTACGAAACGTGGCACGAAGGCTCAACTAGCAAGTTAGACTTGTAAGAACACTAAATATAGTGCAACGGTCCACATTGATGCTTTGGAATTGCTCAACTCTCTCCGTAGAGGAGCTTTTCACGTTTTTGGGCAATTTCAAACATAACTTGGTCTATTCGCGTCTTTACCTTACGAAACAGTGCACGAAGGCTCAACTAGCAAGTTAGACTTGTAAGAACACTAAATAGAGTACAACTGGTCCACATTGATGCTTTGGAATTGCTCAACTCTCTCCATAGAGGAGCTTTTCACGTTTTTGTGCAATTTCAAACATAACATGGTCTATTCGCATCTTTAACCTTACGAAACGTTGCACGAAGGCTAAACTAGCATGTTAGACTTGTAAGAACACTAAATAGAGTACAACGGTCCACATTGATGTTTTGGAATTGCTCAACTCTCTCCATAGAGGAGCTTTTCACGTTTTTGTGCAATTTCAAACATAACTTGGTCTATTCGCAGTCTTTACCTTACGAAACGTGGCACGAAGGCTAAACTAGCAAGTTAGACTTGTAAGAGCACTAAATAGAGTACAACGGTCCACATTGATGCTTTGGAATTGCTCAACTCTCTCCATAGAGGAGCTTTTCACGTTTTTGTCCAATTTCAAACATAACTTGGTCTATTCGCATCTTTAACTTACGAAACGTTGCACGAAGGCTAAACTAGCAAGTTAGACTTGTAAGAACACTAAATAGAGTGCAACGGTCCACATTGATGCTTTGGAATTGCTCAACTCTCTCCGTAGAGGAGCTTTTCACGTTTTTGTGCAATTTCAAACATAACTTGGTCTATTCGCATCTTACCTTACGAAACGTTGCACGAAGGCTCAACTAGCAAGTTAGACTTGTAAGAACACTAAATAGAGTGACAACGGTCCACATTGATGCTTTGGAATTGCTCAACTCTCTCCGTAGAGGAGCTTTTCACGTTTTTAGTGCAATTTCAAACATAACTTGGTCTATTCGCGTCTTTACCTTACGAAACGTGGCACGAAGGCTCAACTAGCAAGTTAGACTTGTAAGAGCACTAAATAGAGTACAACGGTCCACATTGATGCTTTGGAATTGCTCAACTCTCTCCAGTAGAGGAGCTTTTCACGTTTTTGTGCAATTTCAAACATAACTTGGTCTATTCGCGTCTTTACCTTACGAAACGTGGCACGAAGGCTCAACTAGCAAGTTAGACTTGTAAGAACACTAAATAGAGTACAACGGTCCACATTGATGCTTTGGAATTGCTCAACTCTCTCCGTAGAGGAGCTTTTCACGTTTTTGTGCAATTTCAAACATAACTTGGTCTATTCGCGTCTTTACCTTACGAAACGTTGCACGAAGGCTAACTAGCAAGTTAGACTTGTAAGAACACTAAATAGAGTGCAACGGTCCACATTGATGCTTTGGAATTGCTCAACTCTCTCCGTAGAGGAGCTTTTCACGTTTTTGTGCAATTTCAAACATAACTTGGTCTATTCGCGTCTTTACCTTACGAAACGTGGCACGAAGGCTCAACTAGCAAGTTAGACTTGTAAGAGCACTAAATAGAGTACAACGGTCCACATTGATGCTTTGGAATTGCTCAAGTCTCTCCGTAGAGGAGCTTTTCACGTTTTTGTGCAATTTCAAACATAACTTGGTCTATTCGCGTCTTTACCTTACGAAACGTGGCACGAAGGCTCAACTAGCAAGTTAGACTTGTAAGAGCACTAAATAGAGTACAACTGGTCCACATTGATGCTTTGGAATTGCTCAACTCTCTCCGTAGAGGAGCTTTTCACGTTTTTGTGCAATTTCAAACATAACTTGGTCTATTCGCAGTCTTTACCTTACGAAACGTTGCACGAAGGCTCAACTAGCAAGTTAGACTTGTAAGAACACTAAATAGAGTGCAACGGTCCACATTGATGCTTTGGAATTGCTCAACTCTCTCCGTAGAGGAGCTTTTCACGTTTTTGTGCAATTTCAAACATAACTTGGTCTATTCGCGTCTTTACTTACGAAACGTTGCACGAAGGCTAAACTAGCAAGTTAGACTTGTAAGAACACTAAATAGAGTGCAACGGTCCACATTGATGCTTTGGAATTGCTCAACTCTCTCCATAGAGGAGCTTTTCACGTTTTTGTGCAATTTCAAACATAACTTGGTCTATTCGCATCTTTACCTTACGAAACGTGGCACGAAGGCTCAACTAGCAAGTTAGACTTGTAAGAGCACTAAATAGAGTACAACGGTCCACATTGATGCTTTGGAATTGCTCAACTCTCTCCATAGAGGAGCTTTTCACGTTTTTGTGCAATTTCAAACATAACTTGGTCTATTCGCAGTCTTACCTTACGAAACGTGGCACGAAGGCTCAACTAGCAAGTTAGACTTGTAAGAGCACTAAATAGAGTACAACGGTCCGACATTGATGCTTTGGAATTGCTCAACTCTCTCCGTAGAGGAGCTTTTCACGTTTTTGTGCAATTTCAAACATAACTTGGTCTATTCGCGTCTTTACCTTACGAAACGTTGGCACGAAGGCTCAACTAGCAAGTTAGACTTGTAAGAAGCACTAAATAGAGTGCAACGGTCCACATTGATGCTTTGGAATTGCTCAACTCTCTCCGTAGAGGAGCTTTTCACGTTTTTGTGCAATTTCAAACATAACTTGGTCTATTCGCGTCTTTTACCTTACGAAACGTGGCACGAAGGCTCAACTAGCAAGTTAGACTTGTAAGAGCACTAAATAGAGTACAACGGTCCACATTGATGCTTTGGAATTGCTCAACTCTCTCCATAGAGGAGCTTTTCACGTTTTTGTGCAATTTCAAACATAACTTGGTCTATTCGCGTCTTTACCTACGAAACGTGGCACGAAGGCTCAACTAGCAAGTTAGACTTGTAAGAGCACTAAATAGAGTACAACGGTCCACATTGATGCTTTGGAATTGCTCAACTCTCTCCGTAGAGGAGCTTTTCACGTTTTTGTGCAATTTCAAACATAACTTGGTCTATTCGCGTCTTTAACTTACGAAACGTTTCGCGAAGGCTAAACTAGCAAGTTAGACTTGTAAGAACACTAAATATAGTGCAACGGTCCACATTGATGCTTTGGAATTGCTCAACTCTCTCCATAGAGGAGCTTTTCATGTTTTTGTGCAATTTCAAACATAACTAGGGCTATTCGCTTCTTTACTTACGAAACGTTGCACGAAGGCTAAATTAGCAAGTTAGACTTCTAAGAACCCTAAATAGAGTACAATGGTCCACATTGATGCTTTGGAATTGCTCAACTCTCTCCATACAGGAGCTTTTCACATTTTTGTGCAATTTCAAACATAACTAGGGCTATTCGCTTCTTTCACTTACGAAACGTTGCACGAAGGCTAAACTAGCAAGTTAGACTTCTAAGAACACTAAATAGAGTACAATGGTCCACATTGATGCTTTGGAATTGCTCAACTCTCTCCATAGAGGAGCTTTTCACGTTTTTGTGCAATGGTCCACATTGATGCTTTGGAATTGCTCAACTCTCTCCGTAGAGGAGCTTTTCATGTCTTTCTGCAAGTTCAAACATAACTTGGTCTATACGGCATCTTTACCTTACGAAAACGTGGCACTGAAGGCTCAACTAGCAAGTTAGACTTGTCCGAAGCACCTAAATAGAGTAGCAACTGTCCACATTGATGGCTTTGGAATTGCTCAACTCTCTCCGTAGAGGAGCTTTTCACGGTTTTGTAGCAATTTCAAACATAACTAGGTCTATTCGCATCTTTCACCTTACGAAACGTTGGCACGAAGGCTAAACTAGCAAGTTAGACTTAGTAAGAGCACTAAATAGAGTACAACGGTCCACATTGATGCTTTGGAATTGCTCAACTCTCTCCAGTAGAGGAGCTTTTCACTGTTTTTGTGCAATTCAAACATAACTTGGTCTATATCGCAGTCTTTACCTTACGAAACGTGGCCACGAAGGCTCAACTAGCGAAGTTAAGACTTGTCCGAGCACTAAATAGAGTACAACGGTCCGCATTGATGCTTTGGAATTGCTCAACTCTCTCCGTAGAGGAGCTTTTCACGTTTTTGTGCAATTTCAAACATAACTTGGTCTATTCGCCAGTCTTTAACTTACGAAACGTGGCACGAAGGCTAAACTAGCAAGTTAGACTTGTAAGAGCACTAAATAGAGTACAACGGTCCACATTGATGCTTTGGAATTGCTCAACTCTCTCCATAGAGGAGCTTTTCACGTTTTTGTGCAATTTCAAACATAACTTGGTCTATTCGCATCTTTAACTTACGAAACGTTGCACGAAGGCTAAACTAGCAAGTGAGACTTGCTAAGAACACTAATAGAGTACAACGGTCCACATTGATGCTTTGGAATTGCTCAACTCTCTCCAGTAGAGGAGCTTTTCACGTTTTTTGTGCAATTTCAAACATAACTTGGTCTATTCGCGTCTTTAACTTACGAAACTGTGCACGAAGGCTCAACTAGCAAGTTAGACTTGTAAGAACACTAAATAGAGTACAACGGTCCACATTGATGCTTTGGAATTGCTCAACTCTCTCCATAGAGGAGCTTTTCACGTTTTTGTGCAATTTCAAACATAACTTGGTCTATTCGCAGTCTTTACCTTACGAAACGTTGCACGAAGGCTCAACTAGCAAGTTAGACTTGTAAGAGCACTAAATAGAGTACAACGGTCCACATTGATGCTTTGGAATTGCTCAACTCTCTCCATAGAGGAGCTTTTCACGTTTTTGTGCAATTTCAAACATAACTTGGTCTATTCGCATCTTTAACTTACGAAATATTTGCACGAAGGCTAAACTAGCAAGTTAGACTTTGTAAGAACACTAAATATGAGTGCAATGGTCCACATTGATGCTTTGGAATTGCTCAACTCTCTCCGTAGAGGAGCTTTTCACGTTTTTTGTGCAATTTCAAACATAACTTGGTCTATTCGCGTCTTTACCTTACGAAACGTGGCACTGAAGGCTCAACTAGCAAGTTAGACTTGTAAGAGCACTAAATAGAGTACAACGGTCCACATTGATGCTTTGGAATTGCTCAACTCTCTCCGTAGAGGAGCTTTTCACGTTTTTGTGCAATTTCAAACATAACTTGGTCTATTCGCATCTTTAACTTACGAAACGTTGCACGAAGGCTAAACTAGCAAGTTAGACTTGTAAGGCACACTAAACTAGAGTGCAACGGTCCACATTGATGCTTTGGAATTGCTCAACTCTCTCCATAGAGGAGCTTTTCACTGTTTTTGTGCAATTTCAAACATAACTTGGTCTATTCGGTCTTTACCTTACGAAACGTCGCACGAAGGCTACAACTAGCAAGTTAGACTTCTAAGAGCACTAAATAGAGTACAACTGGTCCACATTGATGCTTTGGAATTGCTCAACTCTCTCCATAGAGGAGCTTTTACGTTTTTGTGCAATTTCAAACATAACTTGGTCTATTCGCATCTTTAACTTACGAAACGTTGCCGAAGGCAAAACTAGCATGTGAGACTTGTAAGAACACTAAATATAGTGCAACGGTCGACATTGATGCTTTGGAATTGCTCAACTCTCTCCGTAGAGGAGCTTTTCACGTTTTTGTGCAATTTCAAACATAACTTGGTCTATTCGCGTCTTTACCTTACGAAACGTGGCACGAAGGCCTAAACTAGCAAGTTAGACTTGTAAGAGCACTAAATAGAGTACAACGGTCCACATTGATGCTTTGGAATTGCTCAACTCTCTCCATAGAGGAGCTTTTCACGTTTTTGTGCAATTTCAAACATAACTTGGTCTATTCGCCGTCTTTACCTTACGAAACGTGGCACGAAGGCCTCAACTAGCAAGTTAGACTTGCTCAGAACACTAAATAGAGTACAACGGTCCACATTGATGCTTTGGAATGCTCAACTCTTCCATAGAGGAGCTTTTCATGTTTTTTGTGCAATTTCAAACATAACTTGGTCTATTCGCATCTTTAACTTACAAAACGTTGCACGAAGGCTAAACTAGCAAGTTAGACTTGTAAGAGCACTAAATAGAGCGTACAACGGTCCACATTGATGCTTTGGAATTGCTCAACTCTCTCCATTAGAGGAGCTTTTCACGTTTTTGTAGCAATTTCAAACATAACTTGGTCTATTCGCGTCTTTACCTTACGAAACGTTGCACGAAGGCTACAACTAGCAAGTTAGACTTGTAAGAACACTAAATAGAGTGCAACGGTCCACATTGATGCTTTGGAATTGCTCAACTCTCTCCATAGAGGAGCTTTTCACGTTTTTGTGCAATTTCAAACATAACTTGGTCTATTCGCGTCTTTACCTTACGAAACGTGGCACGAAGGCTCAACTAGCAAGTTAGACTTCGTAAGAGCACTAAATAGAGTACAACGGTCCACATTGATGCTTTGGAATTGCTCAACTCTCTCCATAGAGGAGCTTTTCACGTTTTTGTGCAATTTCAAACATAACTTGGTCTATTCGCATCTTTAACTTACGAAACGTTGCACGAAGGCTAAACTAGCAAGTTAGACTTGTAGGCACACTAAACAGAGTGCAACGGTCCACATTGATGCTTTGGAATTGCTCAACTCTCTCCATAGAGGAGCTTTTCACTGTTTTTGTGCAATTTCAAACATAACTTGGTCTATTCGTGTCTTTACCTTACGAAACGTGGCACGAAGGCTCAACTAGCAAGTTAGACTTGTAAGAACACTAAATAGAGTACAACGGTCCACATTGATGCTTTGGAATTGCTCAACTCTCTCCATAGAGGAGCTTTTCACGTTTTTGTGCAATTTCAAACATAACTTGGTCTATTCGCATCTTTAACTTACGAAACGTTGCACGAAGGCTAAACTAGCAAGTTAGACTTGTAAGAGCACTAAATAGAGTAGCAACGGTCCACATTGATGCTTTGGAATTGCTCAACTCTCTCCATAGAGGAGCTTTTCACTGTTTTTGTGCAATTTCAAACATAACTTGGTCTATTCGCGTCTTTACCTTACGAAACGTTGCACGAAGGCTAAACTAGCAAGTTAGACTTGTAAGAACACTAAATAGAGTTACAACGGTCCACATTGATGCTTTGGAATTGCTCAACTCTCTCCATAGAGGAGCTTTTCACGTTTTTGTGCAATTTCAAACATAACTTGGTCTATTCGCGTCTTTACCTTACGAAACATGGCACGAAGGCTCAACTAGCAAGTTAGACTTCTAAGAAGCACTAAATAGAGTACAACGGTCCACATTGATGCTTTGGAATTGCTCAACTCTCTTCCATAGAGGAGCTTTCACGTTTTTGTGCAATTTCAAACATAACTTGGTCTATTCGCGTCTTTAACCTTACGAAACGTTGGCACGAAGGCTAAACTAGCAAGTTAGACTTGTAAGAACACTAAATAGAGTGCAACGGTCCACATTGAATGCTTTGGAATTGCTCAACTCTCTCCATAGAGGAGCTTTTCACGTTTTTGTGCAATTTCAAACATAACTTGGTCTATTCGCGTCTTTACCTTACGAACGTTGCACGAAGGCTAAACTAGCAAGTTAGACTTGTAAGAAGCACTAAATAGAGTACAACGGTCCACATTGATGCTTTGGAATTGCTCAACTCTCTCCATAGAGGAGCTTTTCACGTTTTTGTGCAATTTCAAACATAACTTGGTCTATTCGCATCTTTAACTTACGAAACGTTGCACGAAGGCTCAACTAGCAAGTTAGACTTGTAAGAACACTAAATAGAGTGACAACGGTCCACATTGATGCTTTGGAATTGCTCAACTCTCTCCAGTAGAGGAGCTTTTCACGTTTTTGTGCAATTTCAAACATAACTTGGTCTATTCGCGTCTTTACTTACGAAACGTGGCACGAAGGCTCAACTAGCAAGTTAGACTTGTAAGAGCACTAAATAGAGTACAACGGTCCACATTGATGCTTTGGAATTGCTCAACTCTCTCCGTAGAGGAGCTTTTCACGTTTTTGTGCAATTTCAAACATAACTTGGTCTATTCGCGTCTTTACCTTACGAAACGTGGCACGAAGGCTCAACTAGCAAGTTAGACTTGTAAGAGCACTAAATAGAGTACAACGGTCCACATTGATGCTTTGGAATTGCTCAACTCTCTCCATAGAGGAGCTTTTCACGTTTTTGTGCAATTTCAAACATAACTTGGTCTATTCGCGTCTTTACCTTACGAAACGTGGCACGAAGGCTCAACTAGCAAGTTAGACTTGTAAGAGCACTAAATAGAGTACAACGGTCCACATTGATGCTTTGGAATTGCTCAACTCTCTCCATAGAGGAGCTTTTCACGTTTTTGTGCAATTTCAAACATAACTTGGTCTATTCGCATCTTTAACTTACGAAACGTTGCACGAAGGCTAAACTAGCAAGTTAGACTTGTAAGAGCACTAAATAGAGTACAACGGTCCACATTGATGCTTTGGAATTGCTCAACTCTCTCCGTAGAGGAGCTTTTCACGTTTTTGTGCAATTTCAAACATAACTTGGTCTATTCGCAGTCTTTACCTTACGAAAACGTTGGCACGAAGGCTCAACTAGCAAGTTAGACTTGTAAGAGCACTAAATAGAGTGCAACGGTCCACATTGATGCTTTGGAATTGCTCAACTCTCTCCATAGAGGAGCTTTTCACGTTTTTGTGCAATTTCAAACATAACTTGGTCTATTCGCAGTCTTTACCTTACGAAAACGTGGCACGAAGGCTCAACTAGCAAGTTAGACTTGTAAGAGCACTAAATAGAGTACAACGGTCCACATTGATGCTTTGGAATTGCTCAACTCTCTCCAGTAGAGGAGCTTTTCACGTTTTTGTGCAATTTCAAACATAACTTGGTCTATTCGCGTCTTTACCTTACGAAACGTGGCAAGAAGGCTCAACTAGCAAGTTAGACTTGTAAGAGCACTAAATAGAGTACAACGGTCCACATTGATGCCTTGGAATTGCTCAACTCTCTCCGTAGAGGAGCTTTTCACGTTTTTGTGCAATTTCAAACATAACTTGGTCTATTCGCAGTCTTTACCTTACGAAACGTTGCACGAAGGCTCAACTAGCAAGTTAGACTTGTAAGAAGCACTAAATAGAGTACAACGGTCCACATTGATGCTTTGGAATTGCTCAACTCTCTCCAGTAGAGGAGCTTTTCACGTTTTTGTGCAATTTCAAACATAACTTGGTCTATTCGCGTCTTTACCTTACGAAACGTGGCACGAAGGCTCAACTAGCAAGTTAGACTTTGTAAGAGCACTAAATAGAGTACAACGGTCCACATTGATGCTTTGGAATTGCTCAACTCTCTCCATAGAGGAGCTTTTCACGTTTTTGTGCAATTTCAAACATAACTTGGTCTATTCGCATCTTTAACTTACGAAACGTTGCACGAAGGCAAAACTAGCATGTGAGACTTGTAAGAACACTAAATATAGTGCAACGGTCGACATTGATGCTTTGGAATTGCTCAACTCTCTCCGTAGCGGAGCTTTTCACGTTTTTGTGCAATTTCAAACATAACTTGGTCTATTCGCGTCTTTACCTTACGAAACGTGGCACGAAGGCTCAACTAGCAAGTTAGACTTGTAAGAGCACTAAATAGAGTACAACGGTCCACATTGATGCTTTGGAATTGCTCAACTCTCTCCATAGAGGAGCTTTTCACGTTTTTGTGCAATTTCAAACATAACTTGGTCTATTCGCGTCTTTACCTTACGAAACGTGGCACGAAGGCTCAACTAGCAAGTTAGACTTGTAAGAACACTAAATAGAGTACAACGGTCCACATTGATGCTTTGGAATTGCTCACTCTCTCCGTAGAGGAGCTTTTCACGTTTTTGTGCAATTTCAAACATAACTTGGTCTATTCGCAGTCTTTACCTTACGAAACGTGGCACGAAGGCTCAACTAGCAAGTTAGACTTGTAAGAACACTAAATAGAGTGCAACGGTCCACATTGATGCTTGGAATTGCTCAACTCTCTCCGTAGAGGAGCTTTTCACGTTTTTGTGCAATTTCAAACATAACTTGGTCTATTCGCGTCTTTACCTTACGAAACGTGGCACGAAGGCTCAACTAGCAAGTTAGACTTGTAAGAGCACTAAATAGAGTACAACGGTCCACATTGATGCTTTGGAATTGCTCAACTCTCTCCATAGAGGAGCTTTTCACGTTTTTTGTGCAATTTCAAACATAACTTGGTCTATTCGCATCTTTACCTTACGAAACTGGCACGAAGGCTCAACTAGCAAGTTAGACTTGTAAGAACACTAAATAGAGTACAACGGTCCACATTGATGCTTTGGAATTGCTCAACTCTCTCCGTAGAGGAGCTTTTCACGTTTTTGTGCAATTTCAAACATAACTTGGTCTATTCGCAGTCTTTAACCTTACGAAAACGTTGCACGAAGGCTCAACTAGCAAGTTAGACTTGTAAGAGCACTAAATAGAGTACAACGGTCCACATTGAATGCTTTGGAATTGCTCAACTCTCTCCGTAGAGGAGCTTTTCACGTTTTTTGTGCAATTTCAAACATAACTTGGTCTATTCGCGTCTTTACCTTACGAAACGTGGCACGAAGGCTCAACTAGCAAGTTAGACTTGTAATGAACACTAAATAGAGTACAACGGTCCACATTGATGCTTTGGAATTGCTCAACTCTCTCCGTAGAGGAGCTTTTCACGTTTTTGTGCAATTTCAAACATAACTTGGTCTATTCGCGTCTTTACCTTACGAAACGTGGCACGAAGGCTCAACTAGCAAGTTAGACTTGTAAGAGCACTAAATAGAGTACAACGGTCCACATTGATGCTTTGGAATTGCTCAACTCTCTCCATAGAGGAGCTTTTCACGTTTTTTGTGCAATTTCAAACATAACTTGGTCTATTCGCCATCTTTAACTTACGAAACGTTGCACGAAGGCTAAACTAGCAAGTTAGACTTGTAAGAACACTAAATAGAGTGCAACGGTCCACATTGATGCTTTGGAATTGCTCAACTCTCTCCATAGAGGAGCTTTTCACGTTTTTGTGCAATTTCAAACATAACTTGGTCTATTCGCGTCTTTACCTTACGAAACGTGGCACGAAGGCTCAAACTAGCAAGTTAGACTTGTAAGAAGCACTAAATAGAGTACAACGGTCCACATTGATGCTTTGGAATTGCTCAACTCTCTCCGTAGAGGAGCTTTTTCACGTTTTGTGCAATTTCAAACATAACTTGGTCTATTCGCGTCTTTACCTTACGAAACGTGGCACGAAGGCTAACTAGCAAGTTAGACTTGTAAGAAGCACTAAATAGAGTGCAACGGTCCACATTGATGCTTTGGAATTGCTCAACTCTCTCCGTAGAGGAGCTTTTCACGTTTTTGTGCAATTTCAAACATAACTTTGGTCTATTCGCGTCTTTACCTTACGAAACGTGGCACGAAGGCTCAACTAGCAAGTTAGACTTGTAGAAGCACTAAATAGAGTGCAACGGTCCACATTGATGCTTTGGAATTGCTCAACTCTCTCCGTAGAGGAGCTTTTCACGTTTTTGTGCAATTTCAAACATAACTTGGTCTATTCGCATCTTTAACTTACGAAACGTTGCACGAAGGCTAAACTAGCATAGTTAGACTTGTAAGAAGCACTAAATAGAGTACAACGGTCCACATTGATGCTTTGGAATTGCTCAACTCTCTCCATAGAGGAGCTTTTCACGTTTTTTGTGCAATTTCAAACATAACTTGGTCTATTCGCCGTCTTTACCTTACGAAACGTGGCACGAAGGCTCAACTAGCAAGTTAGACTTGTAAGAGCACTAAATAGAGTACAACGGTCCACATGATGCTTTGGAATTGCTCAACTCTCTCCGTAGAGGAGCTTTTCACGTTTTTGTGCAATTTCAAAACATAACTTGGTCTATTCGCGTCTTTACCTTACGAACGTGCACGAAGGCTCAACTAGCAAGTTTAGACTTGTAAGAGCACTAAATAGAGTACAACGGTCCACATGATGCTTTGGAATTGCTCAACTCTCTCCCGTAGAGGAGCTTTTCACGTTTTTGTGCAATTTCAAACATAACTTGGTCTATTCGCGTCTTTACCTTACGAAACGTGGCACGAAGGCTCAACTAGCAAGTTAGACTTGTAAGAGCACTAAATAGAGTACAACGGTCCACATTGATGCTTTGGAATTGCTCAACTCTCTCCAGTAGAGGAGCTTTTCACTTTTTGTGCAATTTCAAACATAACCTTGGTCTATTCGCATCTTTAACTTACGAAACGTTGCACGAAGGCTCAACTAGCAAGTTAGACTTGTTAAGAAGCACTAAATAGAGTGCAACGGTCCACATTGATGCTTTGGAATTGCTCAACTCTCTCCAGTAGAGGAGCTTTTCACGTTTTTTGTGCAATTTCAAACATAACTTGGTCTATTCGCCGTCTTTACCTTACGAAAAGTGGCACGAAGGCTCAACTAGCAAGTTAGACTTGTAAGAGCACTAAATAGAGTACAACGGTCCACATTGATGCTTTGGAATTTGCTCAACTCTCTCCGTAGAGGAGCTTTTCACGTTTTTGTGCAATTTCAAACATAACTTGGTCTATTCGCGTCTTTACCTTACGAAACGTGTGCACGAAGGCTAAACTAGCAAGTTAGACTTGTAAGAACACTAAATAGAGTGCAACGGTCCACATTGATGCTTTGGAATTGCTCAACTCTCTCCATAGAGGAGCTTTTCACGTTTTTGTGCAATTTCAAACATAACTGGTCTATTCGCATCTCTTACTTACGAAACGTTGCACGAAGGCTAAACTAGCAAGTTAGACTTGTAAGAACACTAAATAGAGTGCAACGACGTCCACATTGATGCTTTGGAATTGCTCAACTCTCTCCCTAGAGGAGTTTTCACTGTTTTTGTGCAATTTCAAACATAACTTGGTCTATTCGCATACTTTACCTTACGAAACGTTGCGACGAAGGCTCAACTAGCAAGTAGACATTGTAAGAGCACTAAATAGAGTACAACGGTTCCACATGATCGCTTTGGAATTGCTCAACTCTCTCCATAGAGGAGCTTTTCACTGTCTTTGTGCAATTTCAACATAACCTTGGTCTATTCGCATCCCTTTAACTTACGAAACGTTGCACGAAGGCTAAACTAGCAAGTTAGACCTTGTAAGAACACTTAAATAGAGGACAACGGTCCACTATTGATGTTTTGGAATTGCTCAACTCTCTCCATAGAGGAGCTTTTCACGTTTTATGTGCAATTTCAAACATAACTTGGGTCTATTCGCATCTTACCTTACGAAAACGTGGCACGAAGGCTAACTAGCAAGTTATACTTGTAAGAAGCACTAAATAGAGTACAACGGTCACTATTGATGCTTTGGAATGCTCAACTCTCTCCATAGAGGAGCTTCTTCACGTTTTTGTGCAATTTCAAACATAACTTGGTCTATTCGCGTCTTTACCTACGAAACGTGTGCACGAAGGCTCAACTAGCAAGTTAGACTGTAAGAAGCACTAAATAGAGTGCAACGGTCCACATTGATGGGTTTGGAATTGCTCAACTCTCTCCATAGAGGAGCTTTTCACGTTTCTGTGCAATTTCAAACATAACTTGGTCTATTCGCGTCTTTAACCTTACGAAACGTGGCACGAAGGCTAAACTAGCAAGTGAGACTTGTAAGAAGCACTAAATAGAGTACAACGGTCCACATTGATGCTTTGGAATTGCTCAACTCTCTCCGTAGAGGAGCTTTTTCACGTTTTTGTGCAATTTCAAACATAACTTGGTCTATTCGCATCTTTAACTTACGAAACGTTGGCACGAAGGCTAAACTAGCAAGTTAGACTTGTAAGAACACTAAATAGAGTAGCAACGGTCCACATGATGCTTGGAATTGCTCAACTCTCTCATAGAGGAGCTTTTTCACGTTTTTGTGCAATTTCAAACATAACTTGGGTCTATTCGCGTCTTTACCTTACGAAACGGGCACGAAGGCCTAACTAGCAAGTTAGACTTGTAAGAGCACTAAATAGAGTACAACGGTCCACATTGATGCTTTGGAATTGCTCAACTCTCTCCAGTAGAGGAGCTTTTCACGTTTTTGTGCAATTTCAACACATACTTGGTCTATTCGCGTCTTTACCTTACGAAACATGGCACGAAGGCTCAACTAGCAAGTTAGACTTGTAAGAGCACTAAATAGAGTACAACGGTCCACATTGATGCTTTGGAATTGCTCAACTCTCTCCGTAGAGGAGCTTTTCACGTTTTTGTGCAATTTCAAACATAACTTGGTCTATTCGCATCTTTACCTTACGAAACGTGGCACGAAGGCTCAACTAGCAAGTTAGACTTGTAAGAGCACTAAATAGAGTACAACGGTCCACATTGATGCTTTGGAATTGCCTCAACTCTCTCCATAGAGGAGCTTTCACGTTTTTGTGCAATTCAAACATAACTTGGTCTATTCGCAGTCTTTAACTTACGAAACGTTGCACGAAGGCTAAACTAGCAGTGTAGACTTGTAAGAACACTAAATAGAGTTCAACGGTCCACATGATGCTTTGGAATTGCTCAACTCTCTCCGTAGAGGAGCTTTTCACGTTTTTTGTGCAATTTCAAACATAACTTGGTCTATTCGCGTCTTTACCTTACGAAACGCATGGCACGAAGGCTCAACTAGCAAGTGTAGACTTGTAAGAGCACTAAATAGAGTACAACGGTCTCCACATTGATGCTTTGGAATTGCTCAACTCTCTCCATAGAGGAGCTTTTCACGTTTTTTGTGCAATTTCAAACATAACTTGGTCTATTCGCAGTCTTTACCTTACGAAAAGTTGCACGAAGGCTAAAACTAGCAAGTTAGACTTGTAAGAACACTAAATAGAGTGCAACGGTCCACATTGATGCTTTGGAATTGCTCAACTCTCTCCGTATAGAGGAGCTTTTCACGTTTTTGTGCAATTCAAACATAACTTGGTCTATTCCGCCGTCTTTACCTTACGAAACGTGGCACGAAGGCTCAAACTAGCAAGTTAGACTTGTAAGAACACTAAATAGAGTACAACGGTCCACATTGATGCTTTGGAATTGCTCAACTCTCTCCGTAGAGGAGCTTTTCACGTTTTTTGTGCAATTTCAAACATAACTTGTCTATTCGCGTCTTACCTTACGAAACTGATGGCACGAAGGCTCAACTAGCAAGTTAGACTTGTCAGAGACACTAAATAGATTACAACGGTCCACATTGATGCTTGGAATTGCTCAACTCTCTCCGTAGAGGAGCTTTTCACGTTTTTTGTGCAATTTCAAACATAACTTGGTCTATTCGCGTCTTTACCTTACGAACGTGGCACGAAGGCTCAACTAGCAAGTAGACTTGTAAGAGCACTAAATAGAGTGCAACGGTCCACATTGATGCTTTGGAATTGCTCAACTCTCTCCGTAGAGGAGCTTTTCACGTTTTTGTGCAATTTCAAAATAACTTGGTCTATTCGCATCTTTACCTTACGAAACGTTGCACGAAGGCTAAACTAGCAATGTTAGACTTGTAAGAGCACTAAATAGAGTACAACGGTCCGACATTGATGCTTTGGAATTGCTCAACTCTCTCTCATAGAGGAGCTTTTCACGTTTTTGTGCAATTTCAAACATAACTTGGCTCTATTCGCGTCTTTTACCTTACGAAACGTTGGCACGAAGGCTCAACTAGCAAGTTAGACTTGTAAGAACACTAAATAGAGTGCAACGGTCCACATTGATGCTTTGGAATTGCTCAACTCTCTCCGTAGAGGAGCTTTTCACGTTTTTGTGCAATTTCAAACATAACTTTGGTCTATTCGCGTCTTTACCTTACGAAACTTGGCACGAAGGCTAACTAGCAATGTTAGACTTGTAAGAGCACTAAATAGAGTACAACGGTCCACATGATGCCTTTGGAATTGCTCAACTCTCTCCATAGAGGAGCTTTCACGTTTTTTGTGTAAATTTCAAACATAACTTGGTCTATTTGCATTCTGTTACCTACGAAAGTGCACGAAGGCTCAACTAGCAAGTAGACTTGTAAGAAGCACTAAATAGAGTACAACGGTCCACATTGATGCTTGTGGAATTGCTCAACTCTCTCCATAGAGGAGCTTTTCCACGTTTTTTGTGCAATTTCAAACATAACTTGGTCTATTCGCTTCTTTACCTTACGAAACGTGGCACGAAGGCTCAACTTAGAAAGTTACGACTTGTAATAGGCACTAAATAGAGTACAACGGTCCACATTGATGCTTTGGAATTGCTCAACTCTCTCCATAGAGGAGCTTTTCACGTTTTTGTGCAATTTTCAAACATAAACTTGGTCTATTCGCATCTTTAACTTACGAAAACGTTGCACGAAGGCTAAACTAGCATGTGAGACTTTGTAAGAACACTAAATAGAGTGCAACGGTCGACATTGATGCTTTGGAAATTTGCTCACTCTCTCCGTAGAGGAGCTTTTCACGTTTTTGTGCAATTTCAAACAATAACTGGTCTATTCGCGTCTTTAACTTACGAAAACGTTGGCACGAAGGCTCAACTAGCAAGTTAGACTTGTAAGACACTAAATAGAGTCGCAACGGTCCACATTTGATGCTTTGGAATTGCTCTACTCTCTCCATAGAGGAGCTTTTCACGTTTTTTGTGCAATTTCAAACATAACTTGGTCTATTTCGCACCTTTACCTTACGAAACGGGCACGAAGGCTAACTAGCACGTTAGACTTGTAAGAGCACAAAAGAGTACAACGGTCCACATTGATGCTTTGGAATTGCTCAACTCTTCCGTAGAGGAGCTTTTCATGTTTTTGTGCAATTTCAAACATAACTTGGTCTATTCGCATCTTTCACTTACGAAACGTTGCACGAAGGCTAAACTAGCAAGTTAGACTTCTAAGAACACTAAATAGAGTACAACTGTCCACATTGATGCTTTGAATTGCTCAACTCTCTCCATAGAGGAGCTTTTCATGTTTTCGTGCAATTTCAAACATAACTTGGTCTATTCGCATCTTTACCTCGAAACGTGGCAAGAAGGCTCAACTAGCAAGTTAGACTTGTAAGAGCACTAAATAGAGTACAACAGTCCACATTGATGCTTTGGAATTGCTCAACTCTCTCCATAGAGGAGCTTTTCACGTTTTTTGCAATTTCAAACATAACTTGGTCTATGCACGTCTTATCTTACGAAACGTTTCACGAAGTCTAAACTAGCAAGTTAGACTTGTAAGAACACTAAATAGAGTACAACGGTCCACATTGATGCTTGGAATTGCTCAACTCTCTCCGTAGAGGAGCTTTTCACGTTTTTGTGCAATTTCAACATAACTTGGTCTATTCGCATCTTTACCTTACGAAACGTTGCACGAAGGCTCAACTAGCAAGTTCTAGACTTGTAAGAGCACTAAATAGAGTAACAACGGTCCACATTGATGCTCTTGGAATTGCTCAACTCTCCTCCATAGAGGAGCTTTTTCACGTTTTGTGCCAATTTCAAACATAACTTGGTCTATTCGCATTCTTTAACTTTACGGAAACGTTCGCACGAAGGCTAAACTAGCAAGTTAGACTTGTAAGAAGCACTAAATAGAGTACAACGGTCCACATTGATGCTTTGGAATTGCTCAACTCTCTCCGTAGAGGAGCTTTTCACGTTTTTGTGCACTTTCAAACATAACTTCGGTCTATTCGCGTCTTTACCTTACGAAACAGTGGCACGAAGGCTCAACTAGCAAGTTAGACTTGTAAGAACACTAAATAGAGTCGCAACGGTCCACATTGATGCTTGGAAATTGCTCAACTCTCTCCGTAGAGGAGCTTTTCACGTTTTTGTGCAATTTCAAACATAACTTTGTCTATTCGCATCTTTACCTTACGAAACGTGGCACGAAGGCTCAACTAGCAAGTTAGACTTGTAAGAGCACTAAATAGAGTTACAACGGTCCACATTGATGCTTTGGAACTTGCTCAACTCTCTCCGCTAGAGGAGCTTTTCACGTTTTTGCTGCAATTTCAACAATAACTTGGTCTATTCGCGTCTTTCCCTCCTAAAACGTATGGCACGCAAGGCTAAACTAGCAAGTTAGACTTGTAAGAATCACTAAATAGAGTCGCAACGGTCCACATTGATGTCTTTGGAATTGCCTCAACTCTCTCCGCTAGAGGAGCGTTTCATGTTTTCTGTCCAATTTCAAACATAACTTGGTCTATTCGAGTCTTTACCTTAACTGAAACGTGGCCCGAAGGCTCTAACTAGCAAGTTAGACTTGTAAGAGCACTAAATAGAGTACAACAGTCCACATTGATGCTTTGGAATTGCTCAACTCTCTCCATAGAGGAGCTTTTCACGTTTTTTGCAATTTCAAACATAACTTGGTCTATGCACCGCTCTTATCTTACGAAACGTTTCACGAAGTCTAAACTAGCAAGTTAGACTTGTAAGAACACTAAATAGAGTGCAACGGTTACATTGATGCTTTGGAATTGCTCAACTCTCTCCATAGAGGAGCTTTTCACGTTTTTGTGCAATTTCAAACATAACTTGGTCTATTCGCGTCATTAACTTACGAAACGTTTCACGAAGGCTAAACTAGCAAGTTCGACTTCTAAGAACACTAAATAGAGTGCAACGGTCCACATTGATGCTTTGGAATTGCTCAACTCTCTCCATAGAGGAGCTTTGCAGTTTTTGTGCAATTTCAAACATAACTTGGTATATTCGCGTCTTTACCTTACAAAAGTGGCACGAAGGCTAAACTAGCAAGTTAGACTTCTAAGAACACTAAATAGAGTACAACGGTCCCATTGATTGCTTTGGAATTGCTCAACTCTCTCATAGAGGAGCTTTTCACGTTTTTGTGCAATTTCCAAACATAACTTGGTCTATTCGCATCTTTAACTTACGAAACGTCGCACGAAGGCCTAACTAGCAAGTTAGACGTTGTAAGAACACTAAATAGAGTGCAACGGTTCCACATCTGCATGCTTTGGAATTGCTCAACTCTCTCCATAGAGGAGTTTTACACGTTTTTTGTGCAATTCAAACATAACTTGGTCTATTCCGGCCTTCTTTAACTTACGAAAATGTTGCACGAAGAGCTAAACTAGCAAGTTAGACTATTGTAAGAACACTAAATAGAGTGCATACGGTCCACATTGATGCTTTGAATTGCTCAACTCTCTCCGTTAGAGGAGCTTTCACGTTTTTGTGCAATTTCAAACATAACTCTGGTCTATTCGCTATCTTTAACCTTACGAAACCATTCGGCACGAAGGCTAAACTAGCAAGTTAGACTTGTAAGAGACACTAATAGAGTGCCAACGGTCCACATTGATGCTTTGAATTAGCTCAACTCTCTCCGTAGAGGAGCTTTTCACGTTTTGGTGCAATTTCAAACATAACTTGGTCTATTCGCATCTTTAACCTTACGAAACGTGGCACGAAGGCCTCAAACTAGCATAGTTAGGACTGTAAGATACACATAAATAGAGTGACAACGTTCCACATGATGCTTTGGAATTGCTCAACTCTCTCCATAGAGGAGCTTTTCATGTTTTTTGTGCAATTTCAACATAACTTGGTCTATTCGCATCTTTAACTTACGAAACATTGCCACGAAGGCCTTCAACTAGCAAGTTAGACTTGTAAGAACACTAAATAGAGTGCAACGGTCCACATTTGATGCTTTGGAATTGCTCAACTCTCTCCATAGAGGAGCTTTTCACGTTTTTTGTGCAATTTCAAACATAACTTGGTCTATTCGCGATCTTTAACTTTACGAAACGTTGCACGAAGGCTAAACTAGCAAGTTAGACTTGTAAGAGCACTAAATAGAGTACAATGGTCCACATTGATGCTTTGGAATTGCTCAACTCTCTCCATAGAGGAGCTTTTGAGTTTTTGTGCAATTTCAACATAACTTGGTCTATTCGCGTCTTTACTTACGAAATGCGGCATGAAGGCAACTAGCAAGTTGACTTCTAGAACACTAAATAGAGTACACGGTCCACATTGATGCTTTGGAATTGCTCAACTCTCTCCATAGAGGAGCGTTTCACGTTTTGTGCAATTTCAACATAACTTGGTCTATTCGCATCTTTAACTTACGAAACGTTGCACGAACTAAACTAGCAAGTTAGACTTTAGAGCACTAAATAGAGTACAATGGTCCACATTGATGCTTTGGAATTGCTCAACTCTCTCATAGAGGAGCTTTTCACGTTTTTGTGCAATTTCAAACATAACTTGGTCTATTCGCATCTTTACTTACGAAACGTTGCACGAAGGCTAAACTAGCAAGTTAGACTTCTAAGAACACTAAATGGAGTACTAACGGTCCACATTGAATGCTTGGAATTGCTCAACTCTCTCCGTAGAGGAGCTTTTCACGTTTTGTGCAATTTCAAACATAACTTGGTCTATTCGCGTCTTTACCTTACGAAACCGTGCGGCACGAAGGCTAAAAACTAGCAAGTTAGACTTCTAAGGAGCACTAAATAGAGTGACAGACGTTCCACATTGATGCTTTTGGAATTGCTCAACTCTCTTCCGTAGAGGAGCTTTTACGTTTTTGTGCAATTTCAAACATTACTTGGTCCTATTCGCATCTTTAACTTAGAAACGTTCGCACGAAGGCCTAACTAGCAAGTTAGACTTGTAAGTAGCACTAAATAGGAGTACAACGGTCCACATTGATGCTTTGGAATTGCTCAACTCTCTCCATAGAGGAGCTTTTCACGTTTTTGTGCAATTTCAAACATAACTTGGTCTATTCGCTTCTTTACCTTACGAAACGTTGCACGAAGGCTAAACTAGCAAGTTAGACTTCTAAGAACACTAAATAGAGTACAACGGTCCACATTGATGCTTTGGAATTGCTCAACTCTCTCCATAGAGGAGTTTTCACGTTTTTGTGCAATTTCAAACATAACTTGGTCTATTTGCGTCTTTACCTTACGAAACATGGCACGAAGGCTCAAGTAGCAAGTTCGACTTCTAAGAACACTAAATAGAGTACAACGGTCCACATTGATGCTTTGGAATTGCTCAACTCTCTCCATAGAGGAGCGTTTTCATGTTTTTGTGCAATTTCAAACATAACTCGGTCTATTCGCATCTTTAACTTACGAAATTTGCACGAAGGCTAAACTAGCAAGTTGACTTTAAGAGCACTAATAGAGTAAACGGTCCACATTGATGCTTTGGAATTGCTCAACTCTCTCCATAGAGGAGCTTTTCACGTTTTTGTGCAATTTCAAATAACTTGGTCTATTCGCATCTTTAACTTACGAAACGTTGCACGAAGGCTAAAGCATGTTGACTTCTAAGAACACTAAATAGAGTCAACGGTCCACATTGATGCTTGGAATTGCTCAACTCTCTCCATAGAGGGCTTTTCACGTTTTTGTGCAATTTCAAACATAACTTGGTCTATTCCATCTTAACTTACGAAACGTTGCACGAAGGCTAAACTAGAAGTTAGACTTCTAAGAACACTAAATAGAGTACAACGGTCCACATTGATGCTTTGGAATTGCTCAACTCTTCCATAGAGGAGCTTTTCATGTTTTTGTGCAATTTCAAACATAACTAGGACTATTCGCATCTTTCACTTACGAAACGTTGCACGAAGGCTAAACTAGCAAGTTAGACTTCTAAGAAC
Source organism: Tripterygium wilfordii (assembly GCF_013401445.1). Lineage (NCBI taxonomy): Eukaryota > Viridiplantae > Streptophyta > Magnoliopsida > Celastrales > Celastraceae > Tripterygium > Tripterygium wilfordii. The sequence continues at coordinate 14,535 of NW_024056206.1, read as the reverse complement.
ACTAAATAGAGTACAACGTCCACATTGATGCTTTGGAATTGCTCAACTCTCTCCATAGAGGAGCTTTTCATGTTTTGTGCAATTTCAAACATAACTTGGTCTATTCGCATCTTTACTTACGAAACGTGCACGAAGGCTAACTAGCAAGTTAGACTTGTAAGAGCACTAAATAGAGTACAACGTCCACATTGATGCTTTGGAATTGCTCAACTCTCTCCATAGAGGAGCTTTTCACGTTTTTGCAATTTCAAACATAACTTGGTCTATGCACGTCTTACTTACGAAACGTTTCACGAAGTCTAAACTAGCAAGTTAGACTTGTAAGAACACTAAATAGAGTGCAACGGTTACATTGATGCTTTGGAATTGCTCAACTCTCTCCATAGAGGAGCTTTTCACGTTTTTGTGCAATTTCAAACATAACTTGGTCTATTCACGTCATTAACTTACGAAACGTTTCACGAAGGATAAACTAGCAAGTTAGACTTCTAAGAACACTAAATAGAGTGCAACGGTCCACATTGATGCTTTGGAATTGCTCAACTCTCTCCATAGAGGAGCTTTTCAGTTTTTGTGCAATTTCAAACATAACTTGGTCTATTCGCGTCTTTACTTACGAAAAGTGGCACGAAGGCTAAACTAGCAAGTTAGACTTCTAAGAACACTAAATAGAGTACAACGGTCCACATTGATGCTTTGGAATTGCTCAATCTCTCCATAGAGGAGCTTTTCACGTTTTTGTGCAATTTCAAACATAACTTGGTCTATTCGCATCTTTAACTTACGAAACATTTACGAAGGCTAAACTAGCAAGTTAGAGTTGTAAGAACACTAAATGAGTGCAACGGTCCACATTGATGCTTTGGAATTGCTCAACTCTCTCCATAGAGGTGCTTTTCACGTTTTTGCAATTTCAAACATAACTTGGTCTATTCGCGTCTTTACCTTACGAAATGTTTCACGAAGGCTAAACTAGCAAGTTAGACTAGTAAGAACACTAAATAGAGTGCAACGGCCACATTGATGCTTTGGAATTGCTCAACTCTCTCCATAGAGGAGCTTTTCACGTTTTTGTGCAATTTCAAACATAACTTGGTCTATTCGCATCTTTAACTTACGAAACGTTTCGCGAAGGCTAAACTAGCAAGTTAGACTTGTAAGAACACTAAATAGAGTACAACGGTCCACATTGATGCTTTGGAATTGCTCAACTCTCTCCATAGAGGAGCTTTTCACATTTTTGTACAATTTCAAACATAACTTGGTCTATTCGCGCTTTACCTTACGAAACGTTTCACGAAGGCTAAACTAGCAAGTTAGACTTGTAAGAACACTAAATAGATTTCAACGGTCCACATTGATGCTTTGGAATTGCTCAACTCTCTCCATAGAGGAGCTTTGCGCGTTTTTGAGCTTTCAAACATAACTTGGTCTATTCGCGTCTTTACCTTACGAAACGTGGCACGAAGCTCAACTAGCAAGTTAGACTTCTCAGAACACTAAATAGAGTACAACGGTCCACATTGATGCTTTGGAATTGCTCAACTCTCTCCATAGAGGAGCTTTTCACGTTTTTGTGCAATTTCAAACATAACTTGGTCTATTCGCATCTTTAACTTACGAAACGTTTCGCGAAGGCTAAACTAGCAAGTTAGACTTGTAAGAACACTAAATAGAGTGCAACGGTCCACATTGATGCTTTGGAATTGCTCAACTCTCTCCATAGAGGAGCTTTTCACGTTTTTGCAATTTCAAACATAACTTGGTCTATTCGCGTCTTTACCTTACGAAACGTATTCACGAAGGCTAAACTAGCAAGTTAGACTTGTAAGAACACTAAATAGATTGCAACGGTCCACATTGATGCTTTGGAATTGCTCAACTCTCTCCATAGAGGAGCTTTTCACGTTTTTGTGCAATTTCAAACATAACTTGGTCTATTCGCGTCTTTACCTTACGAAACGTGGCACGAAGGCTAACTAGCAAGTTAGACTTTAAGAACACTAAATAGAGTACAACGGTCCACATTGATGCTTTGGAATTGCTCAACTCTCTCCATAGAGGAGCTTTTCACGTTTTTGTGCAATTTCAAACATAACTTGGTCTATTCCCATCTTTGACTTACGAAACGTTGCATGAAGGCTAAACTAGCAAGTTAGACTTGTAAGAACACTAAATAGAGTGCAACGGTCCACATTGATGCTTTGGAATTGCTCAACTCTCTCCATAGAGGAGCTTTTCACGTTTTTGTGCAATTTCAAACAAACTTGTCTATTCGCGTCTTTGCCTTACGAAACGTGGACGAAGGCTCAACTAGCAGTTAGACTTAAGAACTCTAAATAAGTACAACGGTCCACATTGATGCTTTGGAATTGCTCAACTCTCTCCATAGAGGAGCGTTCCACCTTTTTGTGCAATTTCAAACATAACTTGGTCTATTCGCGTCTTTGCCTTACGAAACGTTGCACGAAGGCTCAACTAGCAAGTTAGACTTTAAGAGCACTAAATAGAGTACAACGGTCCACATTGATGCTTTGGAATTGCTCAACTCTCTCCATAGAGGAGTTTCCACCTTTTGTGCAATTTCAAACATAACTTGGTCTATTCGCATCTTTAACTTACGAAACGTTGCACGAAGGCTAAACTAGCAAGTTAGACTTTAAGAGCACTAAATAGAGTACAACGGTCCACATTGATGCTTTGGAATTGCTCAACTCTCTCCATAGAAGCTTTTCACGTTTTTGTGCAATTTCAACATAACTTGGTCTATTCCATCTTTAACTTACGAAACGTTGCACGAAGGCTAAACTAGCAAGTTAGACTTCTAAACACAAATAGAGTGCAACGGTCCACATTGATGCTTTGGAATTGCTCAACTCTCTCCATAGAGGAGCTTTTCACGTTTTGTGCAATTTCAAACATACTTGGTCTATTTGCATCTTTCCTTACGAAACGTTGCACGAAGGCTAAACTAGCAAGTTAGAATTCTAAGAACACTAAATAGAGTACAACGGTCCACATGATGCTTTGGAATTGCTCAACTCTCTCCATAGAGGAGCTTTTCATGTTTTTGCAATTTCAAACATAACTTGGTCTATTCGCATCTTTACCTTACGAAACGTGGCACGAAGGCTCAACTAGCAAGTTGACTTGTAAGAGCACTAAATAGAGTACAACGGTCCACATTGATGCTTTGGAATTGCTCAACTCTCTCCATAGAGGAGCTTTTCATGTTTTTGCAATTTCAAACATAACTTGGTCTATTCGCATCTTTAACTTACGAAACATAGCACGAAGGCTAAACTAGCAAGTTAGACTCTAAGAACATAAATAGAGTACAACGTCCACATTGATGCTTTGGAATTGCTCAACTCTCTCCATAGAGGAGCTTTTCACGTTTTGTGCAATTTCAAACATAACTTGGTCTATTCGCATCTTTACTTACGAAACGTGGCACGAAGGCTCAACTAGCAAGTTAGACTTGTAAGAGCACTAAATAGAGTAGAACGGTCCATTGATGCTTTGGAATTGCTCAACTCTCTCCATAGAGGAGCTTTTCACGTTTTTTGTGCAATTTCGAACATAACTTGGTCTATTCACATCTTTAACTTACGAAACGTTTCACGAAGGCTAAACTAGCAAGTTAGACTTGTAAGAACACTAAATAGAGTTCAACGGTCCACATTGATGCTTTGGAATTGGTCAACTCTCTCCATAGGGAGCTTTTCGCGTTTTTGTGCATTTGAAACATAACTTGGTCTATTCGCTTTACCTTACGAAACGTGGCACGAAGCTCAACTAGCAAGTTAGACTTCTAAGAACACTAAATAGAGTACAACGGTCCACATTGATGCTTTGGAATTGCTCAACTCTCTCCATAGAGGTGCTTTTCACGTTTTTGTGCAATTTCAAACATAACTTGGTCTATTCGCATCTTTACTTACGAAACGTTTCGCGAAGGCTAAACTAGCAAGTTAGACTTGTAAGAACACTAAATAGAGTGCAACGGTCCACATTGATGCTTTGGAATTGCTCAACTCTCTCCATAGAGGAGCTTTTCACGTTTTTGTGCAATTTCAAACATAACTTGGTCTATTCGCGTCTTTACCTTACGAAATATTTCACGAAGGCTAAACTAGCAAGTTAGACTTGTAAGAACACTAAATAGAGTTGCAACGGTCCACATTGATGCTTTGGAATTGCTCAACTCTCTCCATAGAGGAGCTTTGCACGTTTTTGTGCAATTTCAAACATAACTTGGTCTATTCGCGTCTTTACCTTACGAAACGTGCACGAAGGCTCAACTAGCAAGTTAGACTTCTAAGAACACTAAATAGAGTACAAAGGTCCACATTGATGCTTTGGAATTGCTCAACTCTCTCCATAGAGGAGCTTTTCACGTTTTTGTGCAATTTCAAACATAACTTGGTCTATTCGCTCTTTACTTACGAAACGTTGCACGAAGGCTAAACTAGCAAGTTAGACTTGTAAGAACACTAAATAGAGTGCAACGGTCCACATTGATGCTTTGGAATTGCTCAACTCTCTCCATAGAGGAGCTTTTCACGTTTTTGTGCAATTTCAAACATAACTTGGTCTATTCGTCTTTGCCTTACGAAACGTGGACGAAGGCTCAACTAGCATTTAGACTTCAAGAACTCTAAATAGTAAAACGGTCCACATTGATGCTTTGGAATTGCTCAACTCTCTCCATAGAGGAGCGTTCCACGTTTTTGTGCAATTTCAAACATAACTTGGTCTATTCGCGTCTTTGCCTTACGAAACGTTGCACGAAGGCTCAACTAGCAAGTTAGCTTTAAGAGCACTAAATAGAGTACAACGGTCCACATTGATGCTTTGGAATTGCTCAACTCTCTCCATAGAGGAGCGTTCCACCTTTTTGTGCAATTTCAAACATAACTTGGTCTATTCGCATCTTTAACTTACGAAACGTTGCACGAAGGCTAAACTAGCAAGTTAGACTTTAAGAGCACTAAATAGAGTACAACGGTCCACATTGATGCTTTGGAATTGCTCAACTCTCTCCATAGAAGCTTTTCACGTTTTTGTGCAATTTCACATAACTTGGTCTATTCCATCTTTAACTTACGAAACGTTGCACGAAGGCTAAACTAGCAAGTTAGACTTCTAAGAACACAAATAGAGTGCAACGGTCCACATTGATGCTTTGGAATTGCTCAACTCTCTCCATAGAGGAGCTTTTCACGTTTTGTGCAATTTCAAACATACTTGGTCTATTCGCATCTTTACTTACGAAACGTTGCACGAAGGCTAAACTAGCAAGTTAGACTTCTAAGAACACTAAATAGAGTACAACGGTCCACATTGATGCTTTGGAATTGCTCAACTCTCTCCATAGAGGAGCTTTTCATGTTTTTTGCAATTTCAAACATAACTTGGTCTATTCATCTTTACTTACGAAACGTGCACGAAGGCTCTAGCAAGTTGACTTGTAAGAGCACTAAATAGAGTACAACGGTCCACATTGATGCTTTGGAATTGCTCAACTCTCTCCATAGAGGAGCTTTTCATGTTTTTGGCAATTTCAAACATAACTTGGTCTATTCGCATCTTTAACTTACGAAACATGCACGAAGGCTAAACTAGCAAGTTAGACTCTAAGAACATAAATAGAGTACAACGTCCACATTGATGCTTTGGAATTGCTCAACTCTCTCCATAGAGGAGCTTTTCACGTTTTTGTGCAATTTCAAACATAACTTGGTCTATTCGCATCTTTACCTTACGAAAAGTGGCACGAAGGCTCAACTAGCAAGTTAGACTTGTAAGAGCACTAAATAGAGTAGAACGGTCCATTGATGCTTTGGAATTGCTTAACTCTCTCCATAGAGGAGCTTTTCACGTTTTTGTGCAATTTCGAACATAACTTGGTCTATTCACATCTTTAACTTACGAAACGTTTCACGAAGGCTAAACTAGCAAGTTAGACTTGTAAGAACACTAAATAGAGTTCAACGGTCCACATTGATGCTTTGGAATTGGTCAACTCTCTCCATAGGGAGCTTTTCGCGTTTTTGTGCATTTCAAACATAACTTGGTCTATTCGCGTCTTTACTTACGAAACGTGGCACGAAGCTCAAACTAGCAAGTTAGACTTCTAGAACACTAAATAGAGTACAACGGTCCACATTGATGCTTTGGAATTGCTCAACTCTCTCCATAGAGGTGCTTTTCACGTTTTTGTGCAATTTCAAACAAACTTGGTCTATCGCATCTTTAACTTACGAAACGTTGCACGAAGGCTAAATAGCAAGTTCAACTTGTAAGAACAATAAATAGAGTACAACGGTCCACATTGATGCTTTGGAATTGCTCAACTCTCTCCATAGAGGAGCGTTCACGTTTTTGTGCAATTTCAAACATAACTTGGTCTATTCGCATCTTTAACTTACGAAACGTTGCACGAAGGCTAAACTAGCAAGTTAGACTTTAAGAGCACTAAATAGAGTACAACGGTCCACATTGATGCTTTGGAATTTCAACTCTCTCCATAGAAGCTTTTCACGTTTTTGTGCAATTTCAAACATAACTTGGTCTATTCCCATCTTTAACTTACGAAACGTTGCACGAAGGCTAAACTAGCAAGTTAGACTTCTACGAACACAAATAGAGTGCAACGGTCCACATTGATGCTTTGGAATTGCTCAACTCTCTCCATAGAGGAGCTTTTCACGGTTTTGTGCAATTTCAAACATAACTTGGTCTATTCGCATCTTTACTTACGAAACATTGCACGAAGGCTAAACTAGCAAGTTAGAATTCTAAGAACACTAAAGAGTACAACGGTCCACATTGATGCTTTGGAATTGCTCAACTCTCTCCGGAGGAGCTTTTCATGTTTTTGCAATTTCAAACATAACTTGGTCTATTCATCTTTACCTTACGAAACGTGGCACGAAGGCTCAACTAGCAAGTTGACTTGTAAGAGCACTAAATAGAGTACAACGGTCCACATTGATGCTTTGGAATTGCTCAACTCTCTCCATAGAGGCTTTTCATGTTTTTGGCAATTTCAAACATAACTTGGTCTATTCGCATCTTTAACTTACGAAACGCACGAAGGCTAAACTAGCAAGTTAGACTCTAAGAACATAAATAGAGTACAACAGTCCACATTGATGCTTTGGAATTGCTCAACTCTCTCCATAGAGGAGCTTTTCACGTTTTTGTGCAATTTCAAACATAACTTGGTCTATTCGCATCTTTACCTTACGAAACGTGGCACGAAGGCTCAACTAGCAAGTTAGACTTGTAAGAGCACTAAATACAGTAGAACGGTCCATTGATGCTTTGGAATTGCTTAACTCTCTCCATAGAGGAGGTTTTCACGTTTTTGTGCAATTTCGAAATAACTTGGTCTATTCACATCTTTACTTACGAAACGTTTCACGAAGGCTAAACTAGCAAGTTAGACTTGTAAGAACACTAAATAGAGTTCAACGGTCCACATTGATGCTTTGGAATTGGTCAACTCTCTCCATAGGGGCTTTGCGCGTTTTTGAGCATTTGAAACATAACTTGGTCTATTCGCGTCTTTACCTTACGAAACGTGGCACGAAGGCTCAACTAGCAAGTTAGACTTCTCAGAACACTAAATAGAGTACAACGGTCCACATTGATGCTTTGGAATTGGTCAACTCTCTCCATAGAGGTGCTTTTCACGTTTTTGTGCAATTTCAAACATAACTTGGTCGATTCGCATCTTTAACTTACGAAACGTTTCATGAAGGCTAAACTAGCAAGTTCAACTTGTAAGAACAATAAATAGAGTACAACGGTCCACATTGATGCTTTGGAATTGCTCAACTCCTCCATAGAGGAGCTTTTCACGTTTTGTGCAATTTCAAACATATCTTGGTCTATTCGCAACTTTAAATTACGAAACGTTTCACGAAGGCTAAACTAGCAAGTTAGACTTGTGAGAACACTAAATAGAATGTAACGGTCCACATTGATGCTTTGGAATTTCTCAACTCTCTCCATAGAAGCTTTTCACGTTTTTGTGCAATTTCAACATAACTTGGTCTATTCCATCTTTAACTTACGAAACGTTGCACGAAGGCTAAACTAGCAAGTTAGACTTCTAAGAACACAAAATAGAGTGCAACGGTCCACATTGATACTTTGGAATTGCTCAACTCTCTCCATAGAGGAGCTTTTCACGGCTTTGTGCAATTTCAAACATACTAGGGCTATTCGCATCTTTACTTACGAAACGTTGCACGATGGCTAAACTAGCAAGTTAGAATTCTAAGAACACTAAATAGAGTACAACGGTCCACATTGATGCTTTGGAATTGCTCAACTCTCTCCCTAGAGGAGCTTTTCATGTTTTTCTGCAATTTCAAACATAACTTGCTCTATACGCATCTTAAACTTACGAAACGTGGCACGAAGGCTCAACTAGCAAGTTAGACTTGTAAGAGCACTAAATAGAGTACAACGGTCCACATTGATGCTTTGGAATTGCTCAACTCTCTCCATAGAGGAGCTTTTCATGTTTTTGGGCAATTTTAAACATAACTCGGTCTATTCGCATCTTTAACTTACGAAACATAGCACGAAGGCTAAACTAGAAGTTAGACATCTAAGAACATAAATAGAGTACAACGTCCACATTGATGCTTTGAATTGCTCAACTCTCTCCATAGAGGAGCTTTTCACGTTTTCGTGCAATTTCAAACATAACTTGGTCTATTCCCATTTTTACCTTACGAAAAGTGGCACGAAGGCTCAACTAGCAAGTTAGACTTGTAAGAGCGCTAAATAGAGTAGAACGGTCCTTATTGATGCTTTGGAATTGCTTAACTCTCTCCATAGAGGAGGTTTTCACGTTTTTGTGCAATTTCGAACATAACTTGGTCTATTCACATCTTTAACTTACGAAACGTTTCACGAAGGCTAAACTAGCAAGTTAGACTTGTAAGAACACTAAATAGAGTTCAACGGTCCACATTGATGCTTTGGAATTGGTCAACTCTCTCCATAGGGAGCTTTGCGCGTTTTTGAGCTATTTGAAACATAACTTGGTCTATTCGCGTCTTTACCTTACGAAACGTGGCACGAACGCTCAACTAGCAAGTTAGACTTCTCAGAACACTAAATAGAGTACAACGGTCCACATTGATGCTTTGGAATTGGTCACTCTCTCCATAGAGGTGCTTTTCACGTTTTTGTGCAATTTCAAACATAACTTGGTCGATTCGCATCTTTAACTTACGAAACGTTTCACGAAGGCTAAACTAGCAACTTCAACTTGTAAGAACAATAAATAGAGTGCAACGGTTCACATTGATGCTTTGGAATTGCTCAAGAATTGCTCAACTCTCTCCATAGAGGAGCTTTTCACGTTTCTGTGCAATTTCAAACATACTGGGTCTATTCGCGTCTTTACCTTACGAAACGTGGCACGAAGGCTCAACTAGCAAGTTAGACATCACTAAATAGCGTAGAACGGTCCACATTGACGCTTTGGAATTGCTCAACTCTCTCCATAGAGGTGCTTTTCACGTTTTTGTACAATTTCAAACATAACTTGGTCGATTCGCATCTTTAACTTACGAAATGTTTCACGAAGGCTAAACTAGAAAGTTCAACTTGTAAGAACAATAAATAGAGTGCAACGGTCCACATTGATGCTTTGGAATTGCTTTACTCTATCCATAGAGGAGCTTTGCGAGTTTTTGTGCAATTTCATACGTAACTTGGTCTATTCGCGTCTTTGCCTCACGAAACGGGGACGAAGGCTCAACTAGATAGTTAGACTTCTAAGAACTCTAAATAAAGTACAACGGTCCACATTGATGCTTTGGAACTGCTCAACTCTCTCCATAGAGGAGCGTTCCACCTTTTTGTGCAATTTCAAACATAACTTGGTCTATTCGCATCTTTAACTTACGAAACGTTGCACGAAGGCTAAACTAGCAAGTTAGACTTTTAAGAGCACTAAATAGAGTACAATGGTCCACATTGATGCTTTGGAATTGCTCAACTCTCTCCATAGAGGAGCTTTTCACGTTTTTGTGCAATTTCAAACATATCTTGGTCTATTCGCAACTTTAACTTACGAAACGTTTCACGAAGGCTAAACTAGGAAGTTAGACTTGTGAGAACACTAAATAGAATGCAACGGTCCACATTGATGCTTTGGAATTTCTCAACTCTCTCCATAGAGGAGCTTTTCACGTTTTTGTGCAATTTCAGACATAACTTGGTCTATTCCCATCTTTAACTTACGAAACGTTGCACGAAGGCTAAACTAGCAAGTTAGACTTCTAAGAACACAAATAGAGTGCAACGGTCCACATTGATGCTTTGGAATTGCTCAACTCTCTCCATAGAGGAGCTTTTCACGTTTTGTGCAATTTCAAACATTACTAGGGCTATTCGCATCTTTCACTTACGAAACGTTGCACGATGGCTAAACTAGCAAGTTAGAATTCTAAGAACACTAAATAGAGTACAACGGTCCACATTGATGCTTTGGAATTGCTCAACTCTCTCCCTAGAGGAGCTTTTCATGTTTTTTGCAATTTCAAACATAACTTGGTCTATACGCATTTTTACCTTACGAAACGTGGCACGAAGGCTGAACTAGCAAGTTAGACTTGTAAGAGCACTAAATAGAGTACAACGGTCCACATTGATGCTTTGGAATTGCTCAACTCTCTCCATAGAGGAGCTTTTCATGTTTTTGTGCAATTTCAAACATAACTCGGTCTATTCGCATCTTTAACTTACGAAACATAGCATGAAGGCTAAACTAGCAAGTTAGACATCTAAGAACATAAATAGAGTACAACAGTCCACATTGATGCTTTGGAATTGCTCAACTCTCTCCATAGAGGAGCTTTTCACTTTTTGTGCAATTTCAAACATAACTTGGTCTATTCGCATCTTTACCTTACGAAAAGTGGCACGAAGGCTCAACTAGCAAGTTAGACTTGTAAGAGCACTAAATAGAGTATAGCGGTCCTTATTGATGCGTTGGAATTGCTTAACTCTCTCCATAGAGGAGGTTTTCACGTTTTTTGTGCAATTTCGAACATAACTTGGTCTATTCACATCTTTAACTTACGAAACGTTTCACGAAGGCTAAACTAGCAAGTTAGACTTGTAAGAACACTAAATAAGTGCAACGGTCCACATTGATGCTTTGGAATTGCTCAAGAATTGCTCAACTCTCTCCATAGAGGAGCTTTTCACGTTTCTGTGCAATTTCAAACATTACTTGGTCTATTCGCGCTTTACCTTACGAAACGTGGCACGAAGGCTCATCTAGCAAGTTAGACTTCTAAGACACTAAATAGCGTACAACGGTCCACATTGATGCTTTGGAATTGCTCAACTCTCTCCATAGAGGTGCTTTTCAAGTTTTTGTGCAATTTCAAACATATCTTGGTCGATTCGCATCTTTGACTTACGAAACGTTTCACGAAGGCTAAACTAGCAAGTTCGACTTGTAAGAACAATAAATAGAGTGCAACGGTCCACATTGATGCTTTGGAATTGCTCAACTCTCTCCATGGAGGAACTTTGCGAGTTTGTGCAATTTCATACGTAACTTGGTCTATTCGCGTCTTTACCTTACGAAACGCGGCATGAAGGCTCAACTAGCAAGTTGGACTTCTCAGAACATTAAATAGAGTACAATGGTCCACATTGATGCTTTGGAATTGCTCAACTCTCTCCATAGAGGAGCGTTTCACGTTTGTGTGCAATTTCCAACATAACTTGGTCTATTCGCATCTTTAACTTACGAAACGTTGCCCGAAGCCTAAACTAGCAAGTTAGACTTTTAAGAGCACTAAATAGAGTACAACGGTCCACATTGATGCTTTGGAATTGCTCAACTCTCTCCATTGAGGAGCTTTTCACGTTTTTATGCAATTTCAAACATAACTTGGTCTATTCGCATCTTTTACTTACGAAACGTTGCACGAAGGCTAAAGTAGCAAGTTAGACTTCTAAGAACACTAAATAGAGTACAACGGTCCACATTGATGCTTTGGAATTGCTCAATCTCTCCATAGAGGAGCGTTTCACGTTTTTGTGTAATTTCAAACATAACTTGGTCTATTCGCATCTTTTACTTACGAAACGTTGCACGAAGGCTAAACTAGCAAGTTAGACTTCTAAGAACACTAAATAGAGTACAACGGTCCACATTGATGCTTTGGAATTGCTCAACTCTCTCCATTGAGGAGCTTTTCACGTTTTTATGCAATTTCAAACATAACTTGGTCTATGCACGTCCTTATCTTACGAAACGTTTCACGAAGGCTAAACTAGCAAGTTAGACTTGTAAGAACACTAACTAGAGTGCAACGGTTAACATTGATGCTTTGGAATTGCTCAACTCTCTCCATAGAGGAGCTTTTCACGTTTTTTGCAATTTCAAACGTAACTTGGTCTATTCGCGTCTTTAACTTACGAAACGTTTCGCGAAGGCTAAACTAGCAAGTTCGACTTCTAAGAACACTAAATAGAGTGCAACGGTCCACATTGATGCTTTGGAATTGCTCAACTCTCTCCATTGAGGAGCTTTTCACGTTTTTGTGCAATTTCAAACATAACTTGGTCTATTCGCATCTTTTACTTACGAAACATGGCACGAAGGCTCAAGTAGCAAGTTCGACTTCTAAGAACACTAAGTAGAGTACAACAGTCCACATTGATGCTTTGGAATTGCTCAACTCTCTCCATAGAGGAGCATTTCATTTTTTGTGCAATTTCAAACATAACTTGGTCTATTCGCATCTTTAACTTACGAAATGTTGCACGAAGGCTAAACTAGCAAGTTGGACATTTAAGAGCACTCAATAGAGTAAAACGGTCCACATTGATGCTTTGGAATTGCTCAACTCTCTCCATAGAGGAGGTTTTCACATTTTTGTGCAATTTCAAAGATAACTTGGTCTATTCGCATCTTTAACTTACGAAACGTTGCACGAAGGCTAAACTAGCAAGTTAGACTAAGAACACTAAATAGAGTACAACGGACCACATTGATGCTTTGGAATTGCTCAACTCTCTCCATAGAGGAGCGTTTCACGTTTGTGTGCAATTTCCAACATAACTTGGTCTATTCGCATATTTAACTTACGAAACGTTGCAGGAAGGCTAAACTAGCAAGTTAGACTTTTAAGAGCACTAAATAGAGTACAACCGTCTACATTGATGCTTTGGAATTGCTCAACTCTCTCCATTGAGGAACTTTTCACATTTTTGCGCAATTTCACAAATAACTTGGTCTATTCGCATCTTTAACATATGAAACGTTTCACGAAGGCTCAACTAGCAGTTAGACTTGCTAGAACACTAAATTGAGTGCAACGGTCCACATTGATGCTTTGGAATTGCTCAACTTTCTCTATAGAGGAGCTTTTCACGTTTTTGTGCAATTTCAAACATAACTTGGTCTATTCGCGTCTTTACCTTATGAAACGTGGCACGAAGGCTCAAGTAGCAAGTTAGACTTCTAAGAACACAAATAGAGTACAACGGTCCACATTGATGCTTTGGAATTGCTCAACTCTTTCCGTAGAGGAGCTTTTCATGTTTTGTGCAATTTCAAACATAACTAGGACTATTCACATCTTTCACTTACGAAACGTTGCACGAAAGCTAAACTAGCAAGTTAGACTTCTAAGAACACTAAATAGAGTACAACTGTCCACATTGATGCTTTCGAATTGCTCAACTCTCTCCATAGAGGAGCTTTTCATGTTTTCGTGCAATTTCAAACATAACTTGGTCTATTTGCATCTTTACCTCACGAAACGTGGCAAGAAGGCTCAACTAGCAAGTTAGACTTGTAAGAGCACTAAATAGAGTACAACAGTCCACATTGATGCTTTGGAATTGCTCAACTCTCTCATAGAGGAGCTTTTCACGTTTTTATGCAATTTCAAACATAACTTGGTCTATGCACGTCCTTATCTTACGAAACGTTTCACGAAGGCTAAACTAGCAAGTTAGACTTGTAAGAACACTAACTAGAGTGCAACGGTTAACATTGATGCTTTGGAATTGCTCAACTCTCTCCATAGAGGAGCTTTTCACTTTTTGTGCAATTTCAAACGTAACTTGGTCTATTCGCGTCTTTAACTTACGAAACGTTTCGCGAAGGCTAAACTAGCAAGTTCGACTTCTAAGAACACTAAATAGAGTGCAACGGTCCACATTGATGCTTTGGAATTGCTCAACTCTCTCCATTGAGGAGCTTTTCACGTTTTTGTGCAATTTCAAACATAACTTGGTCTATTCGCATCTTTTACTTACGAAACATGGCACGAAGGCTCAAGTAGCAAGTTCGACTTCTAAGAACACTAAGTAGAGTACAACAGTCCACATTGATGCTTTGGAATTGCTCAACTCTCTCCATAGAGGAGCATTTCATGTTTTTGTGCATTTCAAACATACTTGTCTATTCGCATCTTAACTTACGAAATGTTTGCACGAAGGCTAAACTAGCAAGTTGGACATTTAAGA